>NC_081343.1:67581356-67696193 GCF_029784015.1 Lycium ferocissimum
ATCAAGTAACTTAGCTGTAATTGCCTTAACAACCCAAGATTCTACCTCAGTGTCATCAATCTGAGAAGAGCCAAAGACCAAATGAGCTACATGCGGAAAAGAAACATACACAAACAAAATAAGACGAGAAATGTACCCGCAATGCCTCCTTGATGACAGAATAAGGAATTTGACTAGATTCATTCAAGCCAAGATCTACCAACGACATCAACCTCATCTTCGATATACAGTCATCGTGGACAAGTCCTACAACATTAACCAGAAGTTTCAGGTCATATAGCCCTTCCAAATTAAAGGCTTGATCCATACAAAGGTAAGACACTACCATAGCTCTTTAATAATGCTGAATTTGCTGCCTCAAAATCCAAGTAAGCATCCAGCCTCTGAGTGAGAAAGATCTTCAGAAGTTGATATACTGGAGCAAATTTAGCATCTTTCTCCAACTGGGCTATGGCAGGCATATCTAGCAAGTCACACTGCCATATTGAAAAGACAGAAGTCAACTATGGAACATAAGTACACATAAGGCACAATCTTTCATTGTTTCACTTCTTCAATTCTTTTGTAATGTCTCACTTCTTCAATTGTTTTCTAATAGGTCTTCAATCTGAAAACATAGTGGTCTACTTTACAGTACCCTCTATAAGCTTCACTTCCACTCACAGCAGCCAAGCAGTTGCCAAAAAAATTAACATTGTAACCTACTAGCCATGTCATTCTGCTTATACTGCCAAGCACAAAGTTTACTTTGTTACGTGGAATGGTGATACCACAGAACACAATTACATTAACATGACATCAAATGTCAGCGAGAAAGCATGGAATACTGAGAACTTAAAATGAAACCATCGGATCAGTTAATTGACAACCCAATCACTGATCTAAACAACAGGATGTCAGACTTCTGTCCACATATAAGGTGCCTTGATGAATTCAATTAATGTGGGCAGTTTTTCTTTTGTGTTTTTATATTTGGATAAGTCTACATGTGCTGTTTTCGAAATTTAAGAGTGAGTCACAAACCTATTGTCCATTTCAGTTACTGCAGTGAGAGTTTATTTTAATATAGAAATACCTTAAACATATCAGATGATCTGACAAAATCGATAATTGCGCGGGCAGCTTCTTCCTTAGCCTCATTCATAGTAGAAGTATCTTCAGCCGAAAAGGTTTCCAGATACTTTGTTAGAAACAAGAAAGAATCTTTTGTAGAGCTGCAAATATGCACGAGTATGAGAAAAAGGCATCGTCATCAACATATGGTCCCAAAACAGAAGTCCCTCCCTTCTTACCCCTTGTTTTCCTTCAAAACATTGGAGATTGCAAGAAAGAGCTCTCTCTGATCTTTGACTCCGAGATTCCATTCCTTTAAGAAGCTATCCATCTTTTTGACCGATGGCAAAATATGTTCAGTGACCTTTCCCTGAATGGCCAAATTAAGGGACTTCAAGTAAACGAAGAAACGGCTGTATGGATTCTCCAACAGGTTATAGAGATTGAACAAGCTGAAAAGAGAGAAAAAATGTGATGAGACAGTAGAAAAAGTTGAAGAAATCAAAGTGATTAACACAAAGTGAGATACATTTTCAAGCGCAATGCGGGTTTATCGTTGGCTTGTTGAATGATTTTAGTGGATATGAGCTGTGCCATCTCATGTACATGGTCCAAGCTCCCAGGTTTCTTGACGAGGTTGCAAATGATAGTGAAAATGCACTCAAGATCTGAGCAGAAGCCAATTAAAACATATTAGGTAACCACGAAAGCCCAAAAACAAAGATGGGGAAAATAGAAGAGAGAAAAACATAAGATGACAATTGGCAATAACTGGCTAAAATATCAGACAGTCAAAGCATAGCTTTTACATGGATGAAAGAAAAAAAAAAACCCGAGTCTGGAAAAGTCCAGGAGGTATCATTTAACAGCAGCTGATTAGAATGAGGCACAAATGCAGTTTTACCTTTTTCAGAAGCTTTAGAAAATATTAAATCTGCAGAAGTGAGCATCAATGAAGCCAAATCCAACCATCTTCCTTCAATCATGCATTCCTGGGCCTCGACACACAATCTGTTAACTTGAGGCTCTGCAATCTGTAAATGGATCACTGATTTAGAACTTGTACAATGACCAAAAATGTCTAATAAAAAAAATCTTTCACCAATCAATATTGTATAATATTCCAGAAAGCCCTTACTGAACCACATGAGTTTTTCTGTTTATCCACCCACAAAATAAGTAGTTTGACTAGATTCATATAAGATTGTATAAAGAATAACACATGACTCTGCATTTGGCATCAGCTTGGGTTTTTTTTTTTTTTTTGGTAAGGAGTTTTTTGGGTCTTTTAAACACTATCTTTTACATTTACCTCTTTTTTCCCTTTTCTTGTTTGTTAGTCATCAAGAGACTCCGTGTATTTCCACTTAAGAAAGTTCTTCCAAGTCCAAGATGTGCCTCTTGAATTCGTTATTGAGTCTTTTTAAATAAGCGTAAAATCTTGAAGTACAAGTGACGGACGGTTTGAAACTCGGTAGATAATGAGTCCACCCCAATACCCTTCTCCACTTACATACCATGTTTTTGTTTGCGACAAGATTCAACCCATAAATCACGTGTTGTGCTCTTATGACCCAACGAAAGCCCTGGAGGCTGAATTTGTAATTGAGTCTTCCAACTATATTTACCAGACTAATGGAGATTTAGCAATTTTTTCGTGTGTGTTGTTGCTCTTGATAACCTTTCCAATAAATCCAGTGAGATGGGAATAAAACATGAACATAGACTCCTGATAAGCATGTGATTGAGAGGATAGCAGAAGCACATAACTGCTGGGAAAATGAGAAGGGACATTGCTTTACATATGTAAACCCCTAAAATTTATTATGGAAGAAGTTAACCGTATGCTTTGACAACAATGACTCACTACAAATGTTCAAAAGCTTCCAATATATCTAAACTCTAATAGGGACAAACATAGCTGGCAAAATTAAACTGGCATAAATCCTTCCAAAAGAGCAGGTTTGGAACGAGGAGAAACTACACTTTTCGCAGCGGCCTTTACCAAGAGATAGAAGTGTTCTTTGAGATCTGATTCATTACCGAGTGTTTTATAGTTTCCCTTATCAGTGTTATTATTATTACTCTCCTACTGTCCTATTCTTCGGCTTTATTATTACTTGTTGTTTCTTTGCTTCGGTTACTGTAACATTTGTTGTTGCTACTGTTCTCTTCTCCTTTATTTTTAGGATGGCTTTTTCCGTACTGTATTTTCTTTCTATACTTGATTTTGATATGCTTTACTTGGGCCGGGGGTATACTAGAAACAACCTCTCTATCTTCACAAGGTAGGGATAAGGCCTGCGTACACTTTATCTCTCTCCCAGACCCCAGCTGTGGGATTACACTGGGTTGGGCATCCTCTATAGCAATTTCATATGCAGTTGGTTAATTGAGGAGTTTAGCATAGGGACAATCAAATTTCATATCCATATATAAACTCTTCAATAAAATTCTTATGAACCCTCTATATCCATTCCGCATAGTTTGATGGGAGAACAATAAATAAACTTGTACCTCATTACCAAACTACTCCTGCTCGTCTATATAGATTTGCCTCTATTCTGTTCAATTTCATTCCATATCTAAGATAATACCAATGACTAAAGGCAATCAAGAGGATTGGCAGGCAAGCAGAGTGAACATTCTTAAGAGTAAACATCAAACACTTTTTGTAAGAAAACATCAAATCTATGAGAGAATGTATAGTAAATTTAAGTAAAAGAGAGGGTAATAAGAAAAAGAGAATACCTCGGGGCCGGCGTCAGCCCAGGACAACTCAGCCGTAAAACGGACGACGGAAAGCACGGGATCTTCCTCTGAAGTAGGGACCACCGTCGTCATTTTTCCCCACAGAGAGATTGAGAGAGTACAGCAAGCAATGCAGAGAGCCCTCTTAGTCCGAACAGAAGAATAAAACCCTAGATTGAGGATAAAGTTGGAGTATACCCAATTTCACTAAGGGTAATCTAGTAAAACTATTCTTCTTCTATACCTTTTTTGATTTAAAAAAAAATAGCTGATTGGTCCACATTCTTAAGTTTTTTTTTAATAAAATAAAACCATTCCTAACTCAATTTGAATTTAAAAATCGGAAATCAACTTTAAAATTTAACATATTATGTTACTGTTAACAGTAATTAAACTTATAGTTTTTTGTTATGTAGGACACTAACAGTACTTTGTTTGGTCATTGGCGTAATAAATAAATTTTTCAATTACAGTAAATTTAAACAAGCTTTATGAATATCCTAAAATGTAATTCTTATTATAAATTTTCATGTATTAAGTTACCAACATATATTGCATGTATTATAAGTGAAAGAATATTATGATCTAATAAATTTTGCTTCTTAATTATTTACTTAGAAAAAAAAAATCACACCACAACTTTAATTATATCATATACCCTCGTCTTTCCTTTTCCTTCTTTCTTTTTCCCTAACTTCCTATTACCATATGAAAATCAAATTCATAATATTTTTTTCTTTTCCCATGGTAGAAGGGCAATTAAGCCTTTTCCCTTTATTTTTAGGAATTTTTAAATTTAGCTTCATATAATTAGTGGTACCTTTTATTTTAATTACTAATAATAACTAAATACTTTTCTAATTTTGTTGGTCTTTAATTTTTGCCCTTCGTAAAAATTAGCACCAATTTTTAATGGTAACAATATTAATCACTTAATATACATTACTATTCTCTCCCTTTTCATAACTTCTTACGAGTTCGAACCCCCACTTCAAGTATAAATTAAAAAAAAAAAATTGCAAGACAAAGTTTGGATCGCGTGTATCCCATCTCCTTTGTTTCGTAAATTTTACTTTTGTTGTGAATTACAAATTTTACAAAATCACTTGATGGAAGTGCATACTCGAGCCATGGTGGTGGTTATGGGCGGACTTGCGAGAGCATAGAGTATGTCGGGTTTGAGATAACGAAAAATATATGTATTTGTGTATGTTTCTATCGCAAAATTACCAATTGTTGGGTTGGTGGCATTTTTTAATTTCAAAATTTGTATTTGTGTATTTAAATTAATTATCAAAATTAATTAGTTTCAAAGGGTTTGAATACATGGTAAGTTTTCTATATATTTATTTATTTTGTTCAAATTAATCTCGTCAAATACATGGGTGATGCAAATTGTTATCACACAAATACATGAGATTTAATATAAAATACATGGAGTTTGATTGGAAACTTGAATACATTAGTTATCTTATCAAATACATGGGTAAATAAAAATGAAATCGATATTGAAAACTTGAATACATTCTGCATAATACATGGGTGATGAAGGAATTATCACTTTAAATACATGATATTTAATATAAAAATAGTTTTTGATTGAAAACGTCGCCCATAAGGCATCTTTATCAAATACATAGGTAAATAAAAACGAAATCGATATTGAAAACTTGAATACATTGGGCATTTGTATTGATCGTGTTGTTTTGAAATCACATATACAACTTGAATATCTTAAATTTGTGAAATCAAAACGGTGTTTTTTAAATCTCGATGATTGATCGTCGCGACGTATTTTTCTTAAATTTAATTTGAAATTTGAATTTTTACGTTCGAATGTGGAAGAATGCATGGAAGAAGACCTAACGAAGGGAATAATTTGGAAGGTTTGAAGGAAAAAATTTAAATATTTTAAATATCTTAATTAAAAATTTAAAGATCATCCCAAAAGAAGCAGAATTGCCCACTTCCCGTTACCATATGAAAAATCAAATTAAAACACAGGTATAATATACGCAAGTAATATTAACTCTTTTCTCATGGTAGAAGGGCAATTTAGCCCTTTCCCTTTATTTTTATTTACGTAATATTTTTAGCTATTAAGGGTGATTTATAGTGCTTTTTAACAAGGCAGCAAGTTTGTGGGTGTGAGTAGGGTTTTTAATTCCGCCGCGCTTGAGTCTGTCTCGTAGGCCAAAGTTGGTTGAACAGAACCGAAAATGGCAAGCCAGTGCTCTTTCTCCCTTCCCCTCCATGTTTTTATAGTAATGGATATTTTTGATTTATGTGTTGTTTCAATTTCAGCCTTCACATAAGACATTCATGATAAAGAAGAAGCTGGCGAAGAAGCAGAGGCAAAACAGGCCTATTCCTTACTGGATCCGCATGCGTACTGACAACACCATCCGTTACAATGCCAAGCGTAGGCATTGGCGCCGCACCAAGCTCGGATTCTAAGGATCCATCTATTTTTCTGTTATGAGTTTAGTTTTAATTTTCAGAATTAGGTCTTCAAATTTGGAGCTGTTATAACTATGATATCTGTGCAAGTTTTGCACCAAGTTTTACTGTGATTTTGCTACTTAAGTTGAAATCAAGTTTCGTTAATTGCATTTCTGTTGGTTACGTTAATTGCAATTTAGTACCTTTAACTTGGATGCTTGTAAATCCATGTTACTTAGATAATAGTATCTACTAGGGAAATGCTACATGATTATCAAGCTAGTATGAGTCATTCATGATTACTTGAAACGTGTTTTGTGCATTCTGTTCCATTTAATGTGACCTTCTGCTTGTTTCATGAGGTACTTAGCTTTCCTACTTGAGTTCTAGGATTTGTTTTCGTAGCCAGGTAAACACGGCAAAACCCCAAAGCCTTTCTTTTTTCTTATTTGATGCCATTAGCACGAAGAAATGTTTACTATGTAAAATATTTTGAAATTTTGAAGAGATTTACTTGATCGTTCATGGATTTTGCTTGGAAGTTGGATGAAGAGGTGTTAGAGATAAAATGTCAATAATGTATTACTGGTGATTTTGAGTATTAAAGGGCTACAACAATATTTTGTTCTGATCAATGAATTGGGCTTTGACATTCTTTAGAGATCAAGAATGCCTGTGAGGCTTGTAACACTGTTCTGATAATCAGAACTGTATAAGTATCAGTTTGATGCAACAACTATTTTTACCTTATTTTTTTGTTCAATTTCAAGTCTTCAAATGTCAATATTGTAGGAACAGTTGGTGATAAAGGAATAAAAGACAGTCATACCACTTGTATTCCAGGTGTTTGTCCAAAACACTAATAATTTTTGTCACATTTATGAAAAATGAAAGTAAAATGTAATTGCTGCTACAGGTTATGTTCTCTGCCGAATTCAGTTCGGATTTTCATTTTAGACGACCTACACTGCAAAAGTATAGTCTTGTGATCTACAGTGTCCTTGAAGAACGATATGAAAGTTGCTGATAAGTATGACATGTTTTTTTCACTGTGTTGAGTAGTATTTCTGGATATCTCGAATCGAGGAGATAAATTTCCTCATTAAAAGTAGATGAATGTGTTGATATTCATATAAGTTCGTTGCTGTTGTTTACATACAGCAGCATGGTATTTGACATCTGAAATGGCAGTGTCCAATTTAATTAAGACGTGCTTATATCTGATGATATCATTTCCACATTCAACAGATTAAACTAAAGAAGTGTGTTTGTACTCCCATGATACAGAAATAGTGGTAATGCATTCAGCAAATTGCATAGCAGTTTGAATCCTGTGTCAATTTGACCCCATTACAATTGTGAAAGCGTTCTAAATTTGCAGTAAATGAAATCGATTCATACTTGGAACATAACTGGGGAAACAAAAAATTGAAACTTGATGTCGAGTGACATCACTTGCTGCTGCCGTCACCAAATAAATACCCCAGGGAAGATCCACCACCAGGTGCTGCTTGTACCTTGGTCGAACGCCTTTCCTGCAATCATTGGAGGACAAAAATTGATAATACTTGAAAATCTTCAAGCAACAGTCTTTCATCAGCAAGAAAATCAAAGCCTAAACGCAGACTGGTCAAGCCTGTTGAGACAGTTAGCCACATCTTACAGTATACTTGTATACTAATATGATCTCAAAACAAGAGGTTTGTCAACAAAGAAAACTTATGCAGGTACATGCACCAATGATAGAAGAAAACAAAATTAATAGTTTTTCAACAAAGAAAACTTATGCAGATACACGCAAAAGTGATATGATTAGTAAGCTTTTGGGAGAAAAAAGTGTGAGCTTTTTCTGAGAAAAAAAATACGCGTAAACACTTTTTAAAAAGCTTTTAGCTCAAAAGTATTTTTTAAAGATCACACAATTCAATATAATATCAAAGAAAAGCCGTGTGGTTAGTATAGCAGATTGTGCATCTAAATTATAATTAAGTAAATGAAAGTGTGATCTTTTAACAGCTTAAGCTTTTAGTGAGATCAGACAATTCAATATAACATCAAAGCAGCTCTCTTCAATTCTCTCGGACCCATTGCAAAAGATATTCAAGCTTTTTAGATGAAATGATTAGATGAAATGATTACGCAATTCAACATAAATACAAGTTTGCGAACTTTAAAAAGCACTCAAGTTTCAAGAAAATGGCAACACGAAATAAGAAGTTGCTAGTTAACATACTGTTAGAAAGTTTCCGCAGTTCTGGCCATCAGCACGGAAATAGTTGTTTGTGTGGCTACTGTGAATGCCTGCTGGGACATTCTTTGTGTTATCCACAGGTTGTGAAACAGCAGCTGGCTTTGGGGCAGGCTCATTAGTTGGAGCCTTTTCCTGGTTGCGAGTAGTCTGAGAATTGTTAGCAGGCTCTCCACTTCCAAACAGGTAGCCCAAGGAACTCTGACCTCCCCCAGCACTCACTCCGCGACCCATCCGTAATGATTTGATTTCGGAACGAAACAATCAAGTACTGCAAAATTTACAGAAACATGTTTTTACAAATGTTATTTTGGAATTTAAGATGGACAACTAAGAATTGATTCTAACACTCTCTCTTGCTCTGAGGAGCCTCAACAGCACATATATCAAACAAGTTATCATCAGTACAAACTTGTCGAATATGAAAAGTAAAATAGAATTTGCTCATCAGCAAACATTAAACTGGAAAAAGGAGCAATTCGATAGTGTTTGTAAAACTACACCAATTCTGCTCAGCTTAACTACACAACGACGTCTCTAAGCAAATTACAAGAATTTGACTCCTTCATTCTCCTCTATTAACTAGAGAGAGGATTTCAACTTTATGGGTTTTGAATTTTAGAACAACTACTTCAAGTGCTAATAATTGGGTTCTAAATTTCAATGTGTACATATTTGATGAATTTTTAGAAACGAATATACTGTTTGACCAAAAGCTACTGAGTGCGGACGAACCCGTAGCTATAACTCCGTGCAGCCATGATACTAGGGTTTGCAAATTATAGGCTTTGAATTGGAAATCATTCAACCCAAAATACTGTAGATCCATTGAGAGAAAGGGCTCTAAATAAATGTCACAATTAGAAAAACAGAGAATAAATATAAACAAAAAAATTATCATTTTCCCATAAAAAGAGCACAAGATCTAAACCACAACAACCCAGATCGACATATTCAAGAGATCAAAAGTAGGATTTACATTAAAAAACTCAGATTGAACAGATAAAATGGGCGTTAATATCTACAAAACACTACCAGATATACAGCAATAAAGCAGGGAATGATACAAGAAAAAAATAGATTAAAACAAATGAAAACTCACATCAGCAAAAAAAAAAAAAGAAGATTAGAGAAATGGAATTTCTAATTTAAAGATTCTGAAAATGGAATCCATACCTTTGGTATCAATTACGAAGCGAGAGAGGGGCCGGTTGGGGGAAAAAGATTACGTTTAAATAGAGGTTTTAAATTGTGAATTTGAATGTTTAAAAGAATTGTAAAAATTGCAGGTCACCCCCTATATTTTAGATAGCATAACACTCACACCTCCTATATTATGGAATCTTACACAAATATAATGACACATCTTTTTGTTTTTCTAAAAACAGCTAACTCCCCAGGGCCCAGGGCCCCATTTTCTAATTATAGTGTGTGTGTGTGTGTTTTTTTTTTTTAAAGTATAGTTTAGAAACTATGAAATATGTACGCCCTTCATTTCAAAATATTTGGTATCAATCACTTCTCTAGAGTTAATTTAATTAATATTCAAAGCTAAATTAGATTTTATTACTTCAATATATTAAAAGTTGGATATTCAAAAACTATACAAAAAAATACTATAAATTACAATTTTTCTCATGTTAATACAATAAAAAATATATCTTAAAAATGTTGATCAAAATTTATACGATTTACTCTTTAGAAACGCAATGTGACAAGTATGTTGGGATGGAATTAGTATAAAAAGATTATTGTTTTTTTAAATTGTGATTGTATTAGTGTTGGAAAAAAAATATCCATTTAGATCTTTACATTACCTCTGAATATAGATCTTTTTGGGTCATCTACATTGTCATTAATATAAATGATACAAAATAAATGAAGGCCTCATATTACAGTTTGGCTTTAGATCACCAAATTATTGATCCGCCCCTATAACTCCACGTATAATTGAAAGGAAAAATTATACACAAGTAACGTCCACCTAACTAATTAATTGACCAGCACAAAGTTACGAAAATTTGAATTCGTAATATTACACGTATTTCAGATCCTTGCTATTACCATACATGGGGGCAACAACTTCGGCTGACTATAGGAATTAAGATATCGGGTCATTGGGTTGCCGACAATATTTTGCATCGAGTATAATATATACTACTCTCTTCGTTCCAATTTATATGATGTAATTTGATTTGGCAGAATTTAAAAAATAAAAGAAGACTTTTGAATTTTGTAGTCTAAAACAAATGAAAGATATTTGGGTGATTATTAATCATATCATTAAGCGTAAAAGGTAAAATTTAAAGTTAAATTGTTGCCAAATGAGAAAATGTGTCATTCTTTTTGTGACTAAAAAAAGAAAAGTGCGTCACATAATGGGGACAAGAGAGATAGAGATAAATATGTCTTTGAAGTGGTTGAAACCTTGATTGGTTGGCATAAATAAGAATATATAATTTCTTTGGACATGCGTTTTTATCGCATGGTTTGAAACCATGGTTTTAATTTTTTTAAATGTAAAATTTTGCTTTAAGTTTATATTTTGTAAAAAAAGATTTCATATATTGGTAGATATTTTTAGCAATTAATATGTAAATCAAATTTTACCAATCTCATTAAAACCAAATTTGGTTTATGTCTACCAACCTTTTAATTTTAAAAAAAAGAAATAGGATTAATTTTATTTATTGAACTAAAAATTTGATCAATTGATGATTATGCATGGGATTCTTCTAGAAATTAAGTTTGAACACATGTGTTATGCAATTCCTTTAATGGCTTTATTAATTTTGTTATGCAATTATGACTCATTTGAAATCATAAACTAAATGGATTTATAGTTGTTATAACTTTTTTTTCTTTTTTTTTAAGAGAAATGTAGAACCTCCTTAAAATATCTGAATTAGCAAACAGTTAGATTTTATTAGTTTCAAACCCTTCTTATTAACGACTCTTTGTCCCAAATATGTGGTAATGATTTTATCCGATGTACTTTGGGATGTCTTTTGTATATAGATTAAATTCATTTGATTATTTTAGAGCATACAATTTAAAATTTAATTTTCTTTAAATTAAGAAAAATATCACATCGATAGAGTGACGGATACAAGTTCTTTTCGATTCTTTTATGTCGTTCTTATGTTCAAATTAGAGACGGAGCCACCTCAGAAGATACGAGTTAGGTAGCCCTATAACTTTAACTCAAATCCGATATCTATGTTTATAAAAGTATTTAATATATAGAGATAATATATCTAGAATATAATATGTAAATCAAATTATGAATCACCAAAATCATAAACTTAAAATCATGGTTCCATGTCGGCATCAAAATTTAAAATACGGATACATTCTTTTCATCAAAAAGTGTAGAAAAAGGACCGTATTTGTGAGTTGTGACTAATTAATACAAAAGTAGTAATTGATGATTCGGTGCATGGAATTGTATGGAAGAAAAATAAGTGACCTGGAACACATGTGAGTTTGCCAGTTCCCTTTAATGGCTTTTGTCGCAACTGGCAACTTGGAGAATAGCAAATAGAGACATGAAATCATGGTGGAAACAGCTACACCACTATTACATGGATACTATAGTTGTTCCCAATTATATAGCTTTTCCCTTTCGTTTCTTTTTTAAGATATTAAATGTAGAACCGCCAAATCGGACAGACTGAATTAGCAAACAGTTTGATTTTATTAGTTTTATATGTTTGTTCCCTTCTTATTAACGACTCTTTGTCCCAAATATGTGGTACATTCTTTTTAGCCTTTACAAAATGGGATGTTTTTTTATATATTACGATTTATATCTAAACAAAATTTTAAACCTTATTTTAGAGCGCACAATTTAAAAAGTATTTCTTCTCCCGTAAACTTTATATTTAATCAAAAAAATACTCTCTCCGTCCAATAATAAGTGTCGCCTTAAACAAAAACACAATATCGTCAGCGTTTAAATCAATAATACAATTTAATATGTACAATAAAAGTTACGTATATATATAATAAAATAAATTACTTTTCCTCTTGATAGAGCGTCCACCTGATAATAATCTTTTTGACATTAGTAACCTAACAATATCAAGTTATTATGTTGCTTTTCCAATTATCATTTAGAAGTTACTTTAACTTGTCATTTTTTGTCTAAGGATAGAGTTGGAAAAAACTAGCCAATGTATGTCTTGGTTTTCTAAGATAACACTTATTATGGGACAATTTTTTTTTGCTAAGGTGACACTTATTATGGGACGGAGGGAGTAAAACATAAATTAAGAGAGGGAGGAATAGTTGAAAACACAACACTTAGAATTCTTCAGTCTGAAGAAGACTGAAAACAATGGCAAGCATTACAAGAATGGTCTTTAACAATTAGTCCCAATAGTTTTGACTTGAGAAGGCTCCAGCAAGACACCATATATAAAATGTCGAACCAAACAAACCATAGCTTTACTTGTGAAAAAACCCAGTAAGAGTTAAAAAGAATATGTTTATTTCTATTATATTTCCTTATTACAGTCAAATCTTCAAACATTGCTAATCCTGAGTGTCACTTCCACAAGAAAATTCTCATCACAAATAATGTTAATGAAACAAAGTAGTTACATAACTGAACATGTACACGAATAGCTACTTTGGACATTCCACATGACGTTAACTTAGACAGTAATAACTTCGCTACATTTGTGCCTGCAACATGTCGATGTGATTTTACGAATGCTTCTAGTAAGGAATTCAGCAAAACAACTTCAAGTTGATGGAATCCTGGAGATCTCTACCAATATCCTATGTAGGGCTTGAGGCTTGGAGAAAAAAGGCGAGTGATCAGCACCCTTAAGATGAAATACTCGTTCTGGAGGATTGTTGCTAATCATGTTTTGCTGTAAGGCTATTGGTATCGCATTATCTTCTGCTGTCTCTATATAAAACCGCCTAACAGAACCATACTTGGAGTCAGATAGACAAAGCTTCTCCAAAACTGGGGAAAAGGGAATTGGCCTCATTGAGACAGATGCTAATGCAACATCCTGTACAAAATTCAAATGGTAAGAGGAAAAAACTTGGAATATCCAACAATGCCAAGTCCCCCACAGGTATTCATTTAGCAGAGACTGAATTTGTATGTAAAGATAACAGCTAGAGAAAACTTAATCTGCCCATTTCAAAACCAAAAGAAAAAAACAATTTATGTCTTTCCCTTACCATCCAATAAAACCGACAATTAGAAATTCATATGACAGGTTTAGGCATCCGATGATCAATTCATACCAAGATATAGTCGATACATATAAGCAGCTTTACTCCCAAACATTTTCTCCCAACTCCTAATTTGTAGTGATCTAGACCAGTAATGGAAATTACAAAGATTTCCAAAAATTATGTTTAGAGTTAGGATACATGGATAGAAAGTAAAAGTATTACATAGAAGAGTCCATTTTAGCATTTACGGGAAAGCTGGAAAGGCAGGAATACTTCACTATCTATAACTCGTAGACAGCATACCTTAGCAGGACTATGGTTGAATAACAAGTCCCTGAGGAGTGACTTGTCCAAATCAATAGCGGTTGGAGGTTTGTCGTTCCCATTGGCATAAACAAATATTTGAGACTGTCTCATAAGGTCATTTGAATCTGTCTGCAATGACTATGAATTTTGTTAACAACAGGTAAACTTTTTTTTTTTTAATGAAGGTAACATAACAACAGGTAAACTTAAAACACAATTAGTCAAACAAGCAGCAAAACAACTTCAACCACTATTGTTCAAGGTACCAAGGGATCTGAGATCTGTAATCCTTTTGCGTGGAATGATATTTTACCATCCCATGTTAATTCGATAAATAGAGGAATGGCGGAAAACAAGAGCAGGAGATTCTTTTAATTCTAATTCACCTCATTCTAGAATTACAATACCAAATGTAAGTTTCAGGAATTTAGTTGAGCAAATTTTGGAGGGACTGTAAAAGTTGGTGCACAAGGTGAGTCATCAATCTCTCTCTCCTTTCCAGAAAGGATTTCGGGACAATTTACCTTCAATCTTCTCGATGTCATTTCGACAGGCACAGTTTCTTCAAGAAACCAAAGACGATCATTCACATGTTTTTCTTCAAAACTATATAGAAGAGCATATAGTTCACTCCTTCACCAGAAACATATTGCATGTGTCCTTGCAGGTTATCATGATGAACAGTAGATCCCTTGAAGCATGTCACAGAAAAAATGCAGAGCAGTGACATTCCTAATTTTCAAGAGTGAAGTTTAAATTTCTTCACGAGTATATCATGGCATCCAAGTCCTCAATGATGAACCAGTGATGCTTACTCAAACATGGTAACCTTAAGAGCAAGAGCTGACAGACCCAGATTAATTGGTCACTAGAGAAAAAGTGACAGTTATCATGTAGTTTAATTGTCATAGCCCCTACCTAAGATACATGCCCCAAATATCCACAAGAGAAAACTACTTTAAACGTCTAGCAGAGATGATCGGCACATAAAAGCTAAGACAAGGGGTTAAGTGCGGGTTTCCTGAATAATCGAGCAATGTGCTCAATCAAAGGAGATATGTAATGTAAACTTACGAGGACAAAGGTCAAATTGTGTGCACGGTGCAGATTTCGGAAGAACCAATTGAAAGCAGTTAATCAAAATGACCAACTTTTACCTTTTGTGAGAAAATATCAAGGGCGCTTTGTCCACTAGTGAGCATTGCAGCAGCAACAAACACAGCTTTCGCAACCTTACAGGAATATAGCTCCATCGCAAAAGATATACATGCACCGCCAAAATCATGTCCCACCAAAATCACCTACATGGTTAAAGAAATGATTCCAAATTTCATTCAACCATGGCAGAGCAAAAATAGTTATGAAGAAGGGTGATAAGGATTTTCTTCTGTGGTTAGGTTGGAGTTTGGAGATCTCACAAATCTCAGCATTCATATCTTCAAGTACTAGGAAGTAATATATTCAAGCTCTATTTTACTACTAATTGACTTACCCAATGAGAGTAAGAAAACAGATTATTCAATATAAAAGCAAGAAAACTTTTCCTTTCTTTCTTATCATCAATTCCTGATCTTCATCTACCTAATGCAACAAACACTTAGCTAGTGGCAGGGGAGTTTAAGTTTCATTCTTTTTTATGTATACACACAGCTAGTACATATGATAATTCATGATATGACCTTTTCTGTCTTGTTCCCCTGTTTTCTGATTTAGATACAACACTTTGGATCACTTGTCTTTAGTTCAATTTAGATGAATTATATTGAAACAGCTTGAAGTTTTGCGTCTCAGGGATGTGACTGCTTATCCTTTTGTAAGTCCTCATTTGAGAAGAAATGGAAGTAGGTTGTGAATACTGAATAGCGCCTATTACAGCAACAATGAGCTGAATCTTCTCTCAATCACAACAGACAATGGAGAAGAATGTGCTTCTGAATTCAGGTACCACAGTACTGGAACAGCTAACTTGGCAAAGCATAAAAAGTTCCTAAAATCACACCTTTTTAATATATTAAGTTCTTGTAAACACTTTACCAGTCGATCTCTAGTACCAAGAACTAGGAAGCATATAGTTTTATTTAAAGCTCTGAACTTCCAAAAGAACACAAGAATTAATAATGGATTCAGTGGGAAACAGACAGCTAGATGCAGAACTAACCTTCTCTCCATCAGCAAGCTTTTCAAGCAAATCAGTGAGCGGCTGTACATATTGCAATAGGCTTGCGATGCTATTCGTGTCAAAAGAATGAATGCCTGAACCAGTTAAATCAACTGCAGTAACTTTAAACCCAGCATCTTCTAAAAGTGCAATGGTTTTATACCAACACCAGGCCCCAAAACCACCACCATGAACAAGGACAAAATGGTTCGTCTCTAAATCATCAACCTTTACTTCCTGCCAAAGATAGACATCAAGAAGACTGAACTTAGACAAACTCACACCATGACACCATAGTAGCAAGCAAAAGGACTGGTCTTATTTATTTATTTAGGGGGGATAAACAGCAAAAAGATTGTCTCTTTAGTATTCCATAGCAAAAAGAAGCCAATTGCCATATATATGATAACGTAAAAACAAGAAAAAAGAAGGAAGCTAAATTGTAATGAGGCGTCAATTTACACTTTCCTGCTGAGTTGCCTGGAACTACTTGATAGAAGTTCCGTGACTACAAATGAAAATACGCTCTTGATCAAGTCTAAGCTAAACCTAAAAAATGGCTCAATTTCTGTCATATCTATTTCAGATTGCGGTAGTAATTTTAGTATCAATAAGATGTTGGACTAGATTGTCCACTTTTGCAGGAAAAATGAATCATCCTCACGCCTCACCTGCAGACTGGAGCTTGGCAGATCTGTGTACTGCCAAGAGGGTTCAATGTTCCATTCATCACAAAATACTTTACATATAGGAGAGTTACATATATAAAACATTAAATGTGTACATACATGTTACTGAATTCCTAGGCACAACTCACAAGTGAAGTTTCTAAAGAAATGTTTTAGTGGGTTTGAAATGATGCATGAGGTTTTATGTTTAAATCACATTATTAACATTTAGTTGTGCTTTTTTCATATTTTTTTTCAAAACCTAATACCACCGTTTTTTTCTTATTAAAACAATAACTTATACAATGCTGTTTTGTATCTTCAGAAATGTATTTGTATTGGTTAGACAATAAGGTAATGTTAAAGTGAAGGGTGAACACCATTTTCTGCTGCCCTGCATATTAATATAGTTAACTACTTCCAAGCAAGAGAATTTTTGAAGTTACTTAATGATGCATTGAAGAATTGACCTAACCATAAGTTAGTTTTGACATAAATAAATGCTACTCCTTCCGTTTCAACTTTTTTGGCATATAGTTTGACTTGGCACGGAGTATAAAAAGAACGATTTTTCAAACTTGTGGTCTTTAATATATTATAACACCTGTGTTGCTATGTGGTCTTAATCTATGTTGCTCAGACTCTTCACTTTTGGTGGCGCACCCCTGCTGACACGACATGGGTGTGAGATCCGTACCCGTATCGGACACCCGCACTCGAGTCCGAGCAACTTATGTCTTAATCATGTCATAACATTTTTGTGGCTAAAAAAGCTTCTCTTAATCATGTCATTACATTTTTGTGGCTAAAAAAGCTTCTCATTAATAAAATACAGAATGCACCATTATTTATTAATGGACTAATAAGGAAATAGCGTCAAAGTAGAACAGAGGGAGTGGCTTTATTTTTTTGGTGAAGCCCCTTCGTTTTAAAATCTCACTGCCTGTCCAAGGACAGAAGACAATTCTAAATATCATAATAAACAATTCTTAGTATATCAGTCTAATTCGTAACAAATTTTTCTACCTTGATTTTAAGTGCATTATTCACATGATGCACAGAATCTAATCTATCAATTGGAATACAGCAATCGCTCAAAAGCTATGAACTAATTGCCGACAAATAGGAAAGCAAATCAAGCAATGGCAGAATTGGAAAGTAAATAATAGGAGTGCAAACATGAAAAAAAACATATTTAAGTGTCTTACTTTCTTTTTTTGGTCTGTCCCAAAAAGAGCGACTCTTGATATATTTAGTAAGTTGACAATTCAAACACCATAAATAGCAAGTTTAAAATCACAAAATTGAAACGATAGTTTAGTACATTATACACATGTTTAATTTAGAATCACAATATTGAAAAGTCTCTATATACTTGTTAAGCTCTGTGTCCAATAAAACTAAGACACTTAAATAGGGAGGGATGGAGTAATACCTGATTGACAAGCTGATGAGGCTGAAGAAGAGGATCAGTAAGAGAGCGCGCTCTAGAGCTAGACGAACGCGGCAACGGTTGATTCTTCTTCGAATTCGGATATCTAAGCGAACTTGAACGATCAAACGGAACGTTAACAACACCACCAACGCCGTTCTGTAACTGTTGCTGTAACAGAATAGCGGCGGCGATAGCGCAATCGTCTCTTTTTGACGATCGATTATTCCTAGACCACCTGTTACTCCCGTTATTAACGGACGGTGTTGATTGATTTGATAAACGTTTGGAATATTGCCGTTTCTTCATGGGGCCTGGACTAGTACTACTACTCCGTGAGAAACATAAACCCATTTCTCTGATTGATATTCTCACATGCAACAGCTTTGTATATATATATATGTACAATATGAATTACGTATATGTAAAAGTATCTGATGCTCTCGCCCAAAGCGGTTGAGAGTTGAGGCAGATGAAGATGGTTAACAGTACCACCACTACTGCTTTATTTGCTTAGAACGAACTGTTTTCACAAGTAAAGCTGATAAAAAGTGTGTCAAGTGGATATGAAGATGGGCATGATTTTGACCATTATTACTAAAATAACCTCGTTTTTTTTTTTTTTTCTTACTAATTTTCGAACTCTTTTATTTCATTTTGGAAAGGGGGACGCATGGAGCATGATAGTTTTTCTATCATTCACTTGCATAAATATGTCATTGTTTTAATTACACGCATATGACTTATTGCGGTGAATGCATAAAGTTAAAAAGTTAATATAGAGATGATATATTTTAAATGTGAACCAAAAGTGTTTAATTAATTATTTAATAGGCATCGGTATTATTGTTGCTTGTTGGTTTTTATGAAACAACTTGTACGATTGTTGTTTTTTTTTTCCAAAATATATAACATGCGCGTTTAAGTGTTTAATTTAAAACACTAAAGTTAATGTGTCGTTTATTTAACTTATATTTAATTTTTTATTTACGTTTGCATATATAACACATTTAATTATTTGCATGTGTTAAAATGTTTATGTTAATCATGCTTTAAAAATTAAAAAAATCAAGTGGATATAAAAACATAACAAATTTAAAGGGCTACCTATGTATTAAGCCTTAATTTTTTTTTTCCTACTTATAGTTCGTGTCACTTTTTTTAAATTTTGTCTTGTTATATTCTCTTATAACCTACTACAATTTTTTTTGCACCTGCATTCGATTATAATTTTGGACAAAATAAATAGATCTTTCTTTTGGACAAAAATGGATCCGCTCCTTGCTATCCTTAGTAAAATTAGTACTCCTACTCAAATGCTTAAGGGAATATTTGAGAAACAAATGGTATATATTAGAGCGCGGGGCATGGTTTCATAAATTAAAATGAAAAACTTGATTGCTTTTTTGAGGGAAAGAGACGTTTTAAAAGCAAGATTTTGCCAACCTAATAACATGCCATTCTATGCGGTTTCCCACTAACTTGCTCGTGTCACCTTACCTCGAAAGCTCCTTTTCCCTGTTCTAACAAACACACCTGTTTTTTTCTTCTTCTTTTTTTAGCAATTGCACTTTACATCTCATTTTACCTAATTTATTCTTTGCTTAATTAGTCTACTATTATGTCATCCGAAGTTTAAATCGATATAATTTTATTTGTGTTATCTAAAATTTATTTCTAAAATGATTGTTAAATACTGAATTAAAATAGTATTAGAATAGGCCATATTTGTGTAGAACAACTTTAACAAAGCTTTCCTAATTGTATATGGACAATGCTCATGAATTTTACAACGTTGGGAAAACAAGAAAACAAAGATTACATGTACTTGCAAGTTGTAAATGATGGGAAATGGGAAAAAAACACTACCTTTCTCTTTTTTGTTGGTTAGTAAAATTTAAATTGGAAAAAGTGAATCTCTGTCATTTCATTGTAGACAAGAGCATGGAACATGAGTGAACTTTTTTTTTTTTTTTTTTACTCAAAGCTGTATTGAATTTTCTTCCGGAACCAACCAAGATTTAGGTACTTATTATCTCTTTTTGCTATTTCTTCCTGTGAAACTAATAAATCCTATAAATAAATAGAAAAATTAAATGTTACAATAATTTATTCTTTAAATTTCCTTGCCCACCAAATTTTGATCACGTGGTACGAGAGGAAAAGAGCAAAGAGAAGACCCATGAATTTCCGTCATTCCGTGTAAATATTGAACATATATACTAGGACTTCTAGATCAAGTTTAGATCTCCAATATCATTCCCTTAAAATAATAATATGTTTGACCAAACTTTTGAAATGTCAAAGTGCTTCTTTTCTAGCAAAACGCGTACATTAGAAAATGAAGGTGATTGGTAAAAATATAAATGTTTTTGAGGGTAGCTAAAGGTAAAAGATAGCTTTTAAGCACATTCCCAAAAGTAAGTGCGTTTAATAATTTTTGGACAAAAATTCAAATTTACTAAACTAATTAGAAGTAACTTTATAGAATTCGGAACATATCCATTAAATTTCTGTACTGTTTTTTATTTAAGATGTACTAATAGTAAGCTAGAGAAATGATTAAAGTAAAAATATTTAAGATATAAGATTATGTGAACTATTTGACGTAGGATTTGTTTTTAAAAAAAATAGACTATTGTTTTTAATTTTCAGCCAATTATTGTAGCTGACACACAAACTGTTATTTACAAAAGTAATTTCAACGTATATATATTTTAACAAAAAAAATACACCTTTCAAAATAGTTAATTTTGATAACTTAACCAATCAAACTAGTCTGTCTATTTGTGCATCATTGTTGTCCATTTGTGAATTGTTTATCCGTTAACGAGAGAAAAAAACTAAACTCGCTTACACATGACCACTTTAAAAGAATCAAAGGTTGTGGTTGTACGATAATATTCCTTTATTCTTAATAAAAGATTTCAGGTTTAAACCTTTAGTATCGAATAATCTTTGATAAGAGTATTTAATTCTAAAGTGAGATTTTCTAGCGCGAATCCGATTTAATCTACTAGAGGATTGAAAATGGGGTTCATTAGCTTCTGAGTCCAGGTCCTGCTCAGATGTCAGCATTTAAAGAAACAATGAAAGCACTATATAAACCATGATTGTCTCTGCTGGTAGCTAGCGATTTGAGTATTAACTAACGAAATCGTTCGTTCACTCGTCTTAGCATTCATTAGCTAAGATGTTGGGCAACATTAGCTGCCTGGTAGGGGTTTGTTCAATAGCTGCCTGGTAGGTGTTCGGCAACCCTTTTCATAGTACGGCTAATTATGTGATGATGGGGCAAAAGGACCAACTCATTAATAGTTACCAGGTCTAGGTGGTAGTTGAACGGCCCATGACACTATTTCCCCTTTTCTTTTATGAGAAAATTACACTGTTAACCACGATATTAAATTTAGGAACAAAATTAGCATAGTTCTTAGATTTCTTCAATAATAGCAGATTTTATTTCTTTTTGGCACATTTACATCTGGTCATTTATTTCCTAAATTTAGGATTCACATTTAAAATTATTCCACTAAACGAGGGATTGTGGCCCACTTTAGTTTACATTCGTTTCCTCAAGGTTTTCATGGAGTTATTTATGGCAGTGAGACTCTATTTCGCTCTCTTCTTTATTAACATTTAAAATTAATTATGAGTATAACTCATTATACCAATAATATAATGAGTATATAATTAAAATAAGAGATGTATATTCCTAATTATAATTATACTAGTAATTAGTTATTAATACTGGGTATAAATAATTATACCAATAATATTATGAGTATAATTATAATATGTGATGTATATTACTAATTATACTAGCATATATATTTGGTATAGTTTATAATATATTTACAGAAAGAAAATATATCATATGTATTGTCTATATATGTAAGAAGTCTATTGTTTGTATGCATATAATTTTAAAAAAATATATACATAGTATAATATACATTTTATACTGAACAAGTGATGCATAAACTGAAATATATATTAAATATATCAATATACATATTATACGGAACATGTGATGCATAAACTAAAATATATATTAAATATATCAATATTACAACGAAATATTCTGCTAAAAATTATTAGTATTCTATGAATACGTGGTAAAACAATTATGTACTATGGCATGTGTATGGAAATTATTTGTGGCAAATTTCTTCTTTGGAAGAGAGATAAAATATAAGGAAAGCCATTTCCTTAGTCGAGTGAAAAATTAGCATAGCATTTTCTAATAATTTGGAAAAGGATTAAGATAGTTGTCACGGAATTCTCTCGCAGACTGCTAATCAAATAATACTGCTACAATTTTGAAAATATGTTAAAAATATTTCCCATTTATGTTTTTTTCCCTTCTTTTATTGGCCAAAATATCCATATCCTAATGATGTAGAATGTTTTATTGATTAAAGGGACTGTTTACAGTGTTTGGTTGTTTTGAATTTCTAACAATATCTTTTTCAGTAAAAATATTTTTACTACCATTGATGATTGGATGGTCTCAGTTCACTAACACGAGGATTTTGCTTGTTGATCATGTAACACCGCTCAATCAACTCTCGTAGTTTTGTTACTCGCAATGAAAGTACACGCAGGATAAAATTGTCTCATTCTCTTCTTTTTGTGCCATGTATATGACGATAGCAGTGGAGTGCTGTCTGTTAGTAAAGTTGTGTTCAAAGCCAATAAACCAGAAACATGAATTAATCTTAAAAAAACGTAAAATGCATAAAACTGAAAATATTCGAGTTCACAGAATTCACTGTGTGTCCTTAAGGAATTTAATCCCCTCACTGTACCTGAGGTAATGGATTACTTCCTCCCAAGATAAAACGGATATACCTGTTGATGGCGTAGCAGTACCTCAAACCCCACCAACTTCGTCGAACGCAAATTCGGTAACAAATCACACGACTCTACTATTATTTTGTATAGAAAACAAATGCGGAGAACAATTTAGAGGGGAGAAAAAATCAGATTTTTGGTGTATAAAATCTGAGGCTAGTCCTCAAAAATTATAGGCAATGAAAAGATGAGATGGAGAGGTGCAATCCAAAAGGTGTCTTTTGGGTGCACTCCAAAAAGGTATCTTTTCTCATTTTCCATTCACACTTCAAAAAACCCAACACTGTCAATCACGGCTATTGTTAATGAAACACTCAAAGATCGAGTGACTTAACTTGATGACAGGGTTGATCATTTGGACGGACAAGTGTAGAATAGGGTAGAAAGAAAGGGAATACGCAAAAATATCCAAGCAGTTACACGTTGATTTCAAACATAAGATTGGTTTTTTCACAACACCCAAAGCTAGGGTGACATGCTAGTAAAAAAGGGGAATAAAGTGATGAGCTCATACACCCTAATCATATAATGGTAGTTTTCTTGCCTTTTATCCTAAACAAGGCATGAAAGATGTGGAAAGGCAAAGCTTGTGGTAACCACTTCCATACATAAAGGCTACTCCATTCTCCATAGCCTTTTTACCCTTTAGTTCAAGAGTCCGGAACCAAAATGACTTAATAAAAAACCAAGTGAACTAAAATACCTCAACAAAAAAAAAAAGTTACAAAATTATCTTTAGCGGAGTAAAATACTGCGCTAAAGCAGTTCATGGAGACGGAGCCGTTAACTGCAAATACTGCGCTAAATTTTTTTTATAGCGCAGTAAAATACTGCGCTATAGCAAGCACTAAAAAAAAAAAAATTTGGTAAACTTTTTTTTTTGCAATACTTAGTGTGTTTTTTCATACTTTGACCAACGATTAGTCGTGTGTCAAGACTCCAAAATGTCAATATTTATATAGAACCTTATATTTTTTTCTGCGTACAATAATGTAGACTCAATACATCAAGGATACGTAGACGTTCGGATCGTCATTTTTGGGGTTGAAAAGGTGCCCGAAGTAAGTTTTGTTTGAAAAAGCTTAGTGTTTTTTGGCCATAAGGTTATTTTAGTCAACTTTATATGTTGAGAAAATTAGTCAGCTTTATTTTCAAAAATTGAAACCACAGAAGTAAAATTGACATTCACAGCTACATTACCCCAGAATTTTTACGTTGAAATTTATTGTGTATCATCATATTGTAAGTAAATAAAACTGAAAATTTCACGCCAATTTGAGGGAAAATTGAAATTGAATTGGATAAAAGGTGTTTTTTTAAAATCGGCTCGGCCAAACTGCCTTGCGGCGTTTGTCCGCATAGATCTCTCAAAAATACCCAAAATAAAAAATAAAAAATCACGTAAATCGGACGTCCTAAGGCAAAGTTATGACCATCTAAAGTTTGACCACTTTACAACTAGCTTTCCTCCCTATATTTTTCAGAATTAGATTTATATTCAAAATAAAGTTATGTCTTGATTAAAAAACAACACGCTTAAATTAAAATCTTAAAAAATAAAACACTTAAACCTAAAGTTTCCAAACAAAACTTACTTCGGGTACCTTTTCAACCCCTAAAACGACGATCCGAACGCTTATGTATCCTTGATGTATTGAGCCTACATTATAGTATGCAGAAAAAAAATCAGGTTCTAAGTCTTGATACAAGACTAATCGTTGGTCAAAGTATGAAAAAGAGAACTCTAAGTGTTGCAAAAAAAAAAAAAAGATTTATTAAAATAAAATGTGGCGATCTTTTTATGGAAAAAAACACTAAGTGTTTCTTAAGTGTGTTATTTTTTAATGCGTAACTTTATTTCGAATATATTGCAAAAAGAAATCGCGTAAATCGGACGTCCGAGCGCAAAAAATTGTGCATATTCAAAATAAAGTTACGCATTAAAAAATAACACACTTAAATCTAAACCCTAAAAATAAAAAAATTTAAGCTAATGACAACAAGTCTTCAAAAAAAAAAATGGACGTCTATGTATATAGAACACTCAAACCTAAAGTTTTCAAACAAAACTTACTTCGGGCACCTTTTTAACTCCTAAAATGACGATCCGAACGTCTACGTATCCTTGATGTATTGAGCCTACATTATTGTACGCAGAAAAAAATATAAGGTTCTATATAAAATATTAACGTTTTGGAGTCTTGACACACGACTAATCATTGGTCAAAGTATGGAAAAAACACTAAGTGTTACAAAAAAAAAGTTGGCCAAAAAAACACCAAGTTTTTTCAAACAAAACTTACTTCGGGTACCTTTTCAACCCCTAAAATGACTATCCGAATGTCTACGTATCCTTGATGTATTGGGCCTACATTATTATACGCAGAAAAAAAATCAGGTTCTATATAAAGTATTGACGTTTCGGAGTCTTGACACACGACTAATCATTAGTCAAAATATGAAAAAAACACTAAATGTTACCAAAAAAAAAAAAAAAATTGGCCAAAAAACACTTAAGTTTTTTCAAACAAAAATTACTTCGGGCACATTTTGAACCCCTAAAATGACGATCCGAACGTCTACCTATCCTTGATGTATTGAGCCTACATTATTGTACGCAAAAAAAAATATAGGTTCTATATAAAATATTGACGTTTTGGAGTCTTGACACACGACTAATCATTGGTCAAAGTATGGAAAAAACACTAAGTGTTACAAAAAAAAAAAGTTGGCCAAAAAACACTAAGTTTTTTCAAACAAAACTTACTTCGGGCACCTTTTTAACCTCTAAAATGACTGTCCGAATGTCGACGTATCCTCGATGTATTGGGCCTACATTATTGTACGCAGAAAAAAATATCAGGTTCTATATAAAATATTGACGTTTCGGAGTCTTGACACACGACTAATCATTGGTCAAAGTATGAAAAAAATACTAAGTGTTACAAAAAAAAAAAAAAAAAAAAGTTGGCCAAAAAACACAAAGTTTTTTCAAACAAAACTTACTTCGGGCACCTTTTCAACCCCTAAAATGACGATCCGAACGTCTACGTATCCTTGATGTATTGAGTCTACATTATTGTACGCAGAAAAAAATATAGGTTCTATATAAAATATTGGCGTTTGAGTCTTGACACACGACTAATCATTGGTCAAAGTATGAAAAAACACTAAGTGTTACAAAAACAAAAAAAAAAAGTTGGCCAAAAAACACTAAGTTTTTTCAAACAAAAACTTACTTGGCACCTTTTCAACCCCTAAAATGACTATCCGAACGTCTACGTATCCTTGATGTATTGGGCCTACATTATTGTACGTTTAAAAAAATATCAGGTTCTATATAAAATATTGACGTTTCGGAGTCTTGACACAAGACTAATCATTGGTCAAAGTATGAAAAAAACACTAAGTGTTACAAAAAAAAAAAAGTTGGCCAAAAAACACTTAAGTTTTTTCAAACAAAACTTACTTTGGGCACCTTTTCACACCCTAAAATGATGATCCGAACGTCTCCGTATCCTTGATGTATTGAGCCTACATTATTGTAAGCAGAAAAAAATATAAGGTTCTATATAAAATATTAAAGTTTCGGAGTCTTGACACACGACTAATCGTTGGTCAAAATATGAAAAAACACACTAAGTGTTGCAAAAAAAAAAGTTTACCAAATTTTTTTTTTTTAGTGCTCGCTAATACTGCGCTAAAGGTAGTTTTGTAACTTTTTTTTTGTTGGGGTATTTTGGTTCACTTATTTTTTTATTGAGTCATTTTGGTTCCGGACTCTTAGTTCAATTCCCAACTACACAGTGTATATTCAATAGTACAAAATTCACCTCCTTTCTTGTTTTCCACATCTCTGGTGGTTGCTTAGGGGAACTTCCCTTCTTAGCAATTTTAGATTAATCACTTGCACCCTGTTTTTAATGCTGGAAAAAATCAAATACTTTCGGAACATAATTAACGTAAAGTTATCAACAGCGAGAAAATAACAAGGAATTGGAAAACGAACAAGCTTAAAATGAATAAATAAATTGATTAATTAATACTTTCACTGTCCTAGCTAATGCACTTTTATTTTTAGTTTGTTGCGAAGAATGACACATTTTATTTGAACTATTTAATCTCGGCATCCCATTTTATTCACAATGACATGCGTTGTTAGTGTCCACATGATATTAAAAGTTCATGGTCTAGAAAATGGGAAGAGATGTGAACAAATAAAGGATTGCTTAAGTAAAAAAACTCAAAAGCGTCACTACAGGCCCAATGGATTGGCAAGACTAATACATATGTATTGTAGCTTCTTTGCAATTTCTTTCACGGTTTTCTAACTTTTAACAGCTATGAAATAAGTTTTATGCAATTTTGTTCAGCAAATCTTTATGATCCTATTCCAACACGGTAATCAAATGTTCAAAAGGTTAAAATCCGAAGAATAGCTTCATGGATCAAAACTTCAATAGTAACATAGCAGCAGTTGGGCCAGTTGAACCTTCACTACTCTCACATTAATTGCGTGTAGAAAAGAGCAAATATTATCATTACTCTTAATAGCTCTCAATGGAAAGTATTTATTGTGTATCTCCTTTTTCTTCTTCTTTTTGTTAGAAGTAAACAAAAGAAGTGTTGAACTGGAGTAAAATAAACAAAAGACCATTGACAAGTTGGTTGGCCAATTTGCACGATAGTCCTTATTCGGGGGTGGTCTTTAATTTTTAACCCTTAAATTGCTGGTCTTTAATTTTTGTCCTTCGCCTAAAATACCCCGAGGTTCTGGGTTAGAATCCCGGCTCTGTTAAAAAAAAAAAAAAATCTCAAGGCAGAATTTCGTTGCAAAATTAGGCTTATTTGGGAAAAAGTTAGGAACCTAACTTTTGTAGAATTTCAGCAAAGTGAAAAAAAAAAAAAAATCCTTGCAAAATTTGCAAGCAAAATTTCACAAGGCAAATTTTGCCTTAAGGCAGTCCCCGCATTTATAGTAGAATTTTCGCGTAGCCTTGCCTTGCGATTTTTTTTTTTTTTTAAGCGGCGGGAGTTCAGGCCGGACCTCGGATATTTTCAGCCATTTTTAAAGCTAACGGCAAAAATTAAAGACCAGCGCCTTGGAGAGACAATCCATGCAAAAAAATGGTTGGTTAATGTAGCTAAACACATTGGCCGTTTGATGGATCTTGGGCTCAGTTCATCTTCAACTCACGAGCCCATAATCATGTGACAGTTTGCTAGAGACCTAACATTTATGGGGGCAACACATCATTTTGTGTTATTTATCATCCTTCTAATATGCATATGTTACGAGTTTTACCACAATCTTCAATCATGAGGTTGGCATCTATAATTTATGTCAAACTTTCGTTGTTTTACATGTGATCCAAGTAAAGTAAAGTTCATAACTAACTACTATATCTTATGAAAAACAAATCATTTCATAGCTAACTACTCCGTAATATTTTATGGAAACCAAATCAGTTCATAACTAACTAAATTTTATGAATAAAGACCATTGACAAGTTAGTTAATGTAACTAAACAGATGGGCCGGGTGTGGATTGGTCTTGGGCTCCGCCCATCTTCAGCTCACGAGCCCATATTCATGTGGCACTTAGCTAAACACTCAACATTCATTGGCAACACATCTTTGTTTGTTAATTATAATATTTTTAATCAAATGTCATTTTTTCATTGTACAACCAAGAGCAAAACCTGAAAATTTACAAAATAATAGTAGAAGAATTATATGAAGAAACAGGTAAAAATGAATGGTAGTGAATAAATGGATAGTAAATAAACTCATTGATTATAAGAACCAAAATTATCTTCATTCCTTTACTTCCATTAGTTTGAGAGGACCTCTTAATTACATCCAAATACTTAGAGAGAGACATCATAGAAGATAATCGTTTGTTTTTTTTCTTTCCTTTTTGAGATTAAAGACTACACAAAAAGAAAAGGGCACCTGAACAAGGAGACATGTCGGCAAAAGGGAGCATAATTGGAATAGAATTATAATAATAATGCTAATCAATTGAGTAGATGAAAATAAAGGATATGCTGTCAAAAATAATGATAGAGGGTGCTATCTCATAAGTGTCATGCCAGTTATCTATATGAACAAGGAGATTTACATGGGCCTAAGTCCTTATCATGATATGATACAAGTTTGTGGGAGTAGGGAAGAAGTTTTACAAGCTGCCAAAAAAGGAAGGAAAGGAAGAAATGAACCAATTCAATCATGTATCTCCATGCTTAATTCTGTAAGTAGGTCATAGGACATTACATGTCTAGCGTATTCATTATTTTTCTTGTAATATAGCGAGATTTTTTCTCAAAATGAAATAGTTTTTCATGTTCCTTGGAGTTGTATGCACTCGTGTAATTTGCATGAGTAAAAAAAAAAAAAAAAAGGAGAAAAAGAACAAAAGCGTTGTGTACTTACATGTATTACGTGGGCAAGGATGGAGCATGAGGTCTCTTGTCACAAGAATAAATATATACTATTTTTATTTAAATTATATGAATTTGATATTCGAAATTTAGTAGCTCGTTTAACCATACCGGGTAGGGCTCACTAAAGGGACCCTCCCGATCATAAATCGAGTCAATCCTACTTTACCCCCCTAACATTTAAGAGTTGGGAAATGATACTCCCTCCACATATTGAATGGGAACGATAATCCCCTTATCAAATATTTCCCGGTGAGAATTTTCTTTTTTTGAGTAAAGATTTTTTTTTTCTCTCTAAAATTAAAATACAAAGATATATATATCCCTTTCACCTATTCCGTTGAAAATAATGTACTTCTTTTAGGATATTAATAAATTTCAACTATATGGCATTCATTTTACCAATAATTATCATACCATATGTTAAGAACGAATGTAATTTTTCTTCCCTAATTTTAATTGATAGGATATGATTGATGTTTGAAGGTTTTAGATTTTTTAAAAGAGATTGTATGAACTAAATTTTGAAAAACTGTTGGGTTTCTCTTCGACAGCTTCGAACTTTAGTTTTCAAAATTTTCAAAAACTCAATGACTAGAGTTATGCGTTTGTTTGCATAAATAAGAAAAACTTTTGCGGTGTTTTTTTCTCTTTACCGAACGCTATTAAAATAAAGCTTTTTCGGTTTTGCAACAATTGAAGAACTTTTCTTCAATGAATTTTGATTGATAAATGACTACAGGAATGGAAAAACAGTAGCGATGTCTTGAAGTGTTTTAGTTGCTGGGAAGGACCTCAAAAGGGTTAGAGCATTTAGACCTGAGTTGCGGTAGGTGCGTGTTAGAGAATTTATAGATATGACCAAAGGTAATGTTAGAGGGGAAAATTAGGTAGACTTTTTATGTGCAATTAAAACCAAAAGTATAATGCGCATGCAGAGAAAACGAATGCCGTGTAGCTTAAAATTTATTAATAACCTAAAGAAGTACATTATTTTCAATGGAATAGGTGAATGAGACAAAAATAAGAGGTATATATTTTCTATTTTAATTTCAGAAAGTAAAAAAAATCCTTACTCAAAAAAAAAAAAAAAAAATTCTCATCGAAAAATATTTGATAAGGGGGTTATCGTTTACATTCAATATGTAGAGGAGATATCGTTTCTCAACCCTTGGGGGTCGTTTGGTATGAAGGATAAACATAAATAGTCCTGGGATAAGAATTTAGCAATTGCTTATCCTTTGTTTGGTTAGTAATCATGGGATAAGTTATCCCAGGAGTAAAAATAGTCTTTGGGATAACTTATACCTGCCATAGGATGAAATAAGTTATCCCAGGATAAGTTATCACGAGGATAAGGAAGAAACCTCTTCTTTTTAGAAATTATCCGATGTATAATACTTTTAGTCAACATACCAAGCATCAATAAAAAATAACTGTAATAACTAATCGTAAAGATAACTTATCCCAACATAATTAATCCCTGCATAACTTATCCCAACGTAATTTATTTTTGAACCAAATGACCCCTTAAATGTGAGGGGGTAAAGTGGAATTTACTCTCAAATTTTTCATCCTCAATACTACTTGGCTTTCGGGCAAATGACCGTGATCTGGGTGGATAGTACAAAAATCAAGTTATACAAGTTGTACACATTTACTTATTCAGCGGAATAATTGCCTTATAAAAATAATACTCTACAGTTTACGGAGTTCCTGCCCCAAATGATTAGGATGTTTGGTTCACAAGCTAACCCTAGATAAAGGGGCCAACTTTTCAAATTTGGGTTTTTTTTTTTTTTTTTTTTTTTTTTTTTTTTTTCTACCTTCATAAAACGCATTTGGCAAGCAAATGCGATTTATAAATCGCTTTCATTAAATACCACTTACTTTTCTCAAATGCTGCTTATAAAATGCTTTACATCAAATCCAACTTTTATTTTAAATGCTCGAATCAAGATCTGGTCAAGGGTTAGGGGTTTCAACCATCACACCATTTCTATATGTGATTTTTCATCGACTTCTGCTTAACATTATTTTTGTCTAAATAAGCAAGATGTTAGGGTTCAAATATCAACTTCACAATATCCTCAGAATCACGGTACATAAATTCTAGGATGCAAAACAAGATCAAATAAGGGGGGGAAACAGAGTAAAAGGATGAACTCCTTTAGATGCTGTTGAGCTAGCCCACTCTTATTTTCTTGCACAATTTTTTTTAAAAGACCTCAAATTTGTGTCACTACCTTAAATATATCTTTTGAATTAATTTCAAATATGAGACTTTATTTATACACTCTAGAGATGCAACTTCCGAATTTTGGCTTGGGCGCATTAATTTGGTGTGTAATATTTTCCAAAGGACGACGTGGAAATAAAAGGACATAACACATCAACATGGTCCAAAAAATTGAAAAAAAATGCAAATTCATCATCGACTACTTGATCTGCAGTTCATTTATACACTCCATCATGACTTTTTTGGCCACAATTGCCATCAATCTGATGTTACCTGTAGTTTTCATCGTTTTCGTCATTTTCATCATTTCCTTCTTCAGTACTTTACAATAGTAGTTGAAACTATGGTTTACACTCGAAATTCAAAATTATCATGACCTCATTCCTGACGATATTGCCTACTCAAAGATGTTTGTAATACTAATATAGTAAGATGTCTAGGAATAAAATTTGAATAAAATAGAACGTGACAGTGGGTAAGATACTAGGATCATGTGAGTTATTGATTAAAAGGAGGATGAAATATCTTCAAGATATGAAAAGGAGCCAATTGGCACACCTCAAATAATAATTTAATAGCTTCAACTCCCTCCGGTCATTTTTACCCATTCAGTTTGGACTTTAATATGCTTAAAGTAACAAGTAAAATTAAATTTTTCTTTTTAGTTTAGTGGATACTCTCTCAGTCCTAAAATAAGTGTCATCTTGGAAAAAAAAAAGTTTGTCCCAAAATAAGTGTCAACTTAGAAATTCAAGGCAACATTTGGCATGTGTTTCCAACTATGCCCTTAGCATTAAAGTAGTCATCTTTAATATTTTGTTCCATTCTAAAAAACATCTAATAAATAGGGATAGTTTAGTAAACTCTACATTTAATTTATTAATTTCTTAATGGGCGTAATTTTGCTAAGATGACACTTATTTTGTGACGGAGGGAGTAAATAATAGTGCAGAGGAAGTAATTTCTAAGCAGGGGCGTAGGTAATCAAACTACGGGTTAGATCGAACCTAGTAACTTTTGCTCAAACTGTAATTTGTGTTAAAAAATCATTGAAATATGTATTGAAGTTAAAATATATCATAGTTATCAGCCATTGAAGTCGTTATTGTAATTTTTAGAACTGATAAAAGTTGAAATTCGGCTCCGTCTTCACTTCTATGATAGTTAGTGCCCCTAGTGTATAAAAAATTAGTACTCCTATGATTCACATTGGTAAGGAGGGATATTGTGAGTTGTTTAATTTTGTGCAGAAGCGCAGATCCCAAAATAGAGGAGATATGGGAGGAAGGTTTTCATCACTACGGTTTTCAGTATGGTTGTCACTTTGGGTTTTGGATTGCCTTTCCCTCTGCAAATTTTACCAACTTTGCATGTGCTCTTTGATGACTAAATTCGGATTCCCAATGATCTGGATTTGGATATTCCTTTTTGATTGCATTCCCCCGTATGATGGCCGATTTACATAAATAATCACTTTTTATGGCCTTGGATACGGGTGTACAAAGCAAACCGATAAATCGCATCAAACCGATAAACCGAGTCAAACCGAAAAAAAAAATCTACTGGTGGTTTGGTTTGACTTGAAAAAAAACCGACCATAATTGGTTTGGTTTGGTTTTAGCTAAAAAAAGTCAAACCGAACCAAACCGACCTGATATTACGTGTATTTGATTTTTAAAATATTTTATACATAAAAATTTATTTGTAAATATTTCTTAAATTTTTTCATAGTTTTTTGTCTTTTATAATAATATTTTAAGCTTGAACTTAGAATTTTGAATGACAATAAATTTTATATCCTATAGATGTTAGTAACTCGAATAAAGTCCAAATCAAAACCAACTCAATACTAATGCTAACAAAAGAAATTCAATTCTAACACTAGGAATGACAGTAATGTTGGATATCTATTATTTAGTAATTGGTTTAGAGCGTAAAAATACATAGCTTAATTTTTTTCTTTATCATGTAATTAATACTTATTAGCCGTACTTATTTTAGCATAACTTAGTATTTAGATTAAAGTCATTTTCTTTATGGCTTATTAATTAGCAATACTTATTTTAACCGATTTTATTATCTTTTTTGTTGAATATTTTAATACGGTGTCATCACCCATCTCACATTTTGTGTTATTTTCTTAAAAAACATCTTAGTTATATAGTTATATCTTACTAGGACTAAAGAAATATTTGAAGTAAAAGTCATATGTTTTGTATGAAGACTTTTTTGAAAAAAAATCCAAAAAAACCGAATAACCCAAGAAAACCCGAAGTTGAAAAACCCGAATTTTATTGGTTTGGTTTGGTTTGGTTTATAAATTTAAAAACCCGACGCAATTGATTTGGTTTGGTATTTGAAAAATCCGAACCAACCCGGTCCATGTACACCCCTAGCCTTGGATATAGAAATTTAATTCTTGGACAAAAGTGCAAATATATCCCCCAACTTTGCGATTTAGAGTAGATATACCCTCCGTTAAAAAGTTGTGTAAATATACCCCTGCCGTTACAAAATGGTGCAAATATAGCCGCTTTGCTGACCGATTTTTTTTTTTAAAATCATTTAGTTTATTTTTTAATTAAAAAAAATATCACGTGGCTTTAAAAAAAAGTTTACCCATTTGTTTTAGTAAACATATTTTTCTAAAGCAACATGATAATTTTTTTTCCTGGTGGATCTGGTCTGGTTGGTTTAAAAAAATTGGTAGACTTATTTTTTTTAAAGCCACAAAGATTTTTTTTTAAACGAATCAAACCTGATCCACCAGAAAAAAATTACCATGTGGCGTTAGAAAATCTGTCTACTGAAAAAAATGAGTAGACTTTTTTTTAAAGCCACATGGCATTTTTATTTTAATTAAAAAATAAGTTAAATGATTTTTTTTTTTAAATCTCATTAGCAAAAGGGTATATTACAACATTTATTTGTGTAAGAATGCGGTATATTTGCACCATTTTGTAACGGTAAGGTATATATACATCGCTTTTTTAATGGAGGGTATATCTGCTCTAAATCACAAAGTTGAGGGATATATTTTCACACTAGTGATTTGAAGTTTCTCTTACTATAGCCAAATGCAAGGGAATGCTCGTTTATCCTAATACTGACAAAATTCAAATTCAAAACTATTACTGATATTTCTTACAAAAATCAAAAGATCAAATTTCTCTTTTCACGATCCAAATAACTTTTTCATCTGTTAAGCATTTGATCTAATATTATGCCCGCAGTCAGAGGCGGACCCAAATGGGTCCACCCTTCGGAAAAAATTATGTATATATATGTGTATATACCTTGATAAATTAGTATGTATTTATTGTGCACTCTAACAAATGAAATTGTCTTTGGGGCACGTTGGTTGCAACTGTTGCTTCTTTTACATGTCACCCCGAATCGAACCCAAATGTCACTTTTAATTATTTTTTTTAACCTATTTTTAGGAAAACAATCAGCGTTATGAAAGCTCAAATTTTATTTGAGCTTATTTATCCACCACATGTTGCACAGATAGCCTTAATTTCGAACTGAAATTTGTCTCTTTCATTTGCTTATTCAGTATTAAATTTTATTTATTATACATATTTGATCTATATCTTGTATTTTAATATTATTCGCTTATTAATGATGAATTCCGATACGGTATTATCCTTCAGTCGTCATTAAATTTTTTGTTGAAGTTTATGTCAAGATAATGGTGCCCCCGCCATCTTAAAATCCTGCGTCCGTCTCTGCCCGCAGTTAGGATAAAATGAGTGATGAAGCTCCAATCTGAATGGAATTCTAAACCATGGTAAAAAGTTGAGGGGCAACTTTAATTTTTTTTTTCCCTCGAGAATCAGGAAACGTGGAGTCGACACATTCTCTATTGGATGGACCAAAGGTGCAATTAAGGAGCAATTTCGAATAGTACAGAGACAAATTTAAATATTTTCTCGTTTAGAGAGTGGCCAAATTTTAAATACAAGACCACAAAAGTAGCCACATGGTCGAAATAACACCCCATATGGTCCATTGGTAGACTATTTCTCCTCAATCCCCACTTGATTTGCTTCATTCTTATGAATGAAGAAATTCATCAAGTCACTCACTCACTTAAGATTCATTTAACATGCCTCTCCTTTTATTTTGCTACCCTAATATCAATAAAGTCAACCTTGCAATTATTAGAGAAAATTATCATTCCAATGATAAAAATCTCCAGGACAAGTCTTTTTTCCCCAATACTGATTCCAAAAAGATCTTGAAATATGTAGGCTAGATAAAATTTAAGGGATTATTCCAAAAATATTTGAAGTATCAGTTTCCTTTTTTGTAATTTTCCTATTTAACATATACTCCCTCCGTTCACTTTTACTTGTTCAGCATTCTATAAATAAATTTTCACTTTTACTTATCACTTTTAGCATTTCAAGAAAAGACAATTTCTTTTTTCTTATTTTACCCGTAATATTAAATACTCACTTCAAATCATTTTTCAAATCCAATATAAATATGCAACAATTAATATGGGTACATTGGTAAATTATGCACTTCATTTATTATTTCTTAAGGGGTGTGCAAAAGTGGACAAGTAAAAGTGAACGGAGGGAGTAATATATACAAAGATTAATGTGATTTTAGTATATATAATTAAATTAACTGGCAAGATGCCCGATTATTTGTACGTTTTGTAGAAATTATAAGAACTAATATGGAAACCAAATCTAGCACGAAGACTCCTCTCAATTGATTCATAATATGAATGATTTAACTTATATACATCATCATAGTGTAAATTATTTTAACACGTGAGTATCTTATAAGTGATTAATAGCATAAAAATTATATTACACTATCGATATATAATAGTCAAACACTAATTAATTTGAATAGCATGGAGTACTCGAAAGTTGATTAATTATAAAATTTGAAGGGGGATAAAAAAAAATTTTGTTTTGTTTTTTGTGGCTTGGCAGGGTATGTAGGATAGGGGAGTGAACAATTGCAACAGAGGTTTTTTCGATGGACGTAACATTACTTTTTAAGTTCGATTCCTTGTATTGGCAAATTGCATCAACAGTATACATGGCGTGAATTATTTTAGTGCTTCATTTATGAAGTTAATTTGAAAAATACTAAAAGTGGATTTCTTATAAGGCAAGCTCAGATCCATCAACTTTCTTGCTTCTTTTCCCCTCTCTCATGTGATCATGTTTGTGATAACAACATGGAATCTTGACTTTGTACAGTACAATAATATAAATTCAGAAGCCAACCCTATTAGAAGCATAGTTTGTTTAATAATTTATCACCACTACCTTTTTGCTTAGCTCAGAAGAATGTGCAACAGTTTCCTTGAAATGAAAAGTCGTTTGAATATTATTATTGAAAAACTTTGTTAATAAGTTAACAAGTGTTTTTATTTTCTTTTCAAAATGGTACTGTCTTGGCTAATTTTCACACCTCAACTATTTAATCGGGTATATGTTACCTTCTACCATCAGAGGTACCCAATAATTATGTCTTCAAGACTCAGCAATTTAAAATCTAGTATCCAAGATTTTTACCCATTCTATTGATCACATGAGCGGACCTAACTTATGAACTATGGGTTTAAGTGAACTCCATACCTTTTGCCCAAATTCTATTTATGCTTAAGACAATTGATTGTGAATTCATTTATTACTGTATATTTAGTTGAGGTCATTATAAAAACTAATAAACTTCGAATTTTGAATTCGAGCGTTAGGCCACAAACTTGAATGCTTAATTAGTTAACAAGTGTTATATTAAAGAATCAATCAAAGTGATGAATTATTAATAAAATATAGGAACTTGAATGCTTAATTAGTTAACAAGTGTTATATTAAAGAATCAATCAAAGTGATGAATTATTAATAAAATGTAGGGTAGATGTCATTCACTAATACTCCTATAATTAATGGGTTAATAAAGAATTAGGGGGTATGCACATGGTATAGAAAAGTGATGAGTAGGGTATTTCATGTGCCCAATGATGGATGACTAATGGGGCAGAAGGTTTCTTGGAACATAGTATAAAGAGAAGGGCAGTATGAGTGAGAAGATTACGATAGAGAGATAAGTAATAGGTGGGGTTAACTTGCTCTCTCAAACTCCCACATCCCTCATGCCATCTCTTCCCTATTTGCATGTGATATGATATTGCATTCTCTTACTCCTTTACTATCACCATCACTCATTTTTAGTTCCCTCTTTAGATACTACTCATTGCTATATTCTAATCTAGACAGACACGGATTCAAAATTTTAACACTATTCCGTCTATTCATTTTGAATAACTAGTCTCTATAGACTTGCGTTGTCACATCAATCTTTAAAAATTTTATGCAAAAGATAGTAAATTTTAACCGCATTAATAATCAAAAAATATTTAGTTGAGCTATGAACAGATTAATGGCAGAAGGCATAATTAATCCCTCCATAACTAATTCTTACATTACTAATACCTACATAACCTTAACCAGCAACCAAACGACCCCTAAGTTCCTTTTATTTTTGTTTCTTATATGTGCCACTTGTTTTCTATTCTATTTCAGTTGTAGCATTCGTGAATAAGTTATTTTAAAAAAATTAACTTTATTTTCACAGAAAAATTTAGGTGTTAGATTGTATCATATTAGTGTAACATTCTATTTGAATTGAGTTGCTATTAACGTGAGTTCCTAAGAGGATTGGAGTAATTTAGGTGTTAGAATTGTACCATGTTAGTGTAATTTTTCAAATTGAGTTGCTATTAACGTGAGTAAATTAGTTCCTAATAGGATTAGAGTTAGTTAAGTTCATAGTCGTATAATTTTTATCCTAACGTGCACAATACCAATCGTGTCCTTTTCTTGTACATTCTAATGAAATAATTAAGGGTATAAAAGTCGTTCAATATTTAAAGGATATTTTGATCAACCAACATTTATATTCATGCTTTTAAATTAAATATATAAATAATAGGGTTTGCACTTGTTGTAAATAAATAAATAATTATATATACATTGAAGACTACGAACGTACCTATACATGTTGCTTTTATTATATAATCCTTCTAGATCATTTAACTTGTTATGTTTGCCTTTGGCACGTCCCTTAAGAAAATCACTAACTAAAAGGATAGATTAACTAAATTGCCCGTATTTATTCTTTAATCTCAATCTAATAGTACTTTCCTTCCTTTCATCATGTTAATCTCTACCACATTTTTCTAGAGTAAGGCTAAAAGTGGAAAGAAAATAGTTAATTCTCTTTTAATTTTCTAAACTGACAAATATTTTTGGCCAATTTTTTTTTAGTAACCAAGTAAAACTTGAGCAGATAATATATACTCCTGAATTTTAAATTTGCTCAAGTTTTAATTAAGCAACCACGAGATAAGATGTACTCCCTGGAGGACATCCAAAATCAAGTAATGTCTCCCTTTTTGGTTATGACATGACTTATAACGAAAATCAAGAAACACGCTAGATTTTTAAAATAATTAGCTTACTGCTGGTCTTCATCTAATAGAGAATTGAGGGACCTCTTTTCCATCAAATTATATTTGGTAGAAATTGAGGGACCTCTTTTCCTCTAATAAGAAAAGTCGGCCACTGAATGACCAAGACCTTATCCCTACCTTTGTGAGGTAGAGAGGTCGTTTTCAATAAACCCTCGACTCATATGACCATCTAGAGGTAACTTTGTAATTTAGATCATCCACTTTAAAAATAATCAAGAATCCTGGATGAAAACTATACTCTTTAAACTAGAAGCAATTTGCTATATATACAACAATTTTCTTTTTTGGGTTTCACTTCACAACGCATGTTAAACCAGCTATAAATCAATAAAAAGTTAAAGATTTGTTAAACACATTATACAAAGTGAACCAGAACAATAAATTGTTACCCAAACACGTTCACGCTTTTTCCAGTGGAACACAAAAAAATCAACCAAAAAAAAAAAAGTGAGAATATTACTTTTAGAGATGACTATTGAGAAATTAAGTGGTAAATTTAGACTCTGGCGGGTGTTGATCACTTTCAAATGTAGGTGCGCATTCATAGTACTATATAACCTTACCACTATACTCATCGTGCTTAAAAAAGTCTCACTTAATTAACGCACATGCAGATCCAAAATCTTCAAATAATTTTCCTAAAATTTAATATAAGGTAAAGCTCGTCCTTACTTTTGAACTTTGAGTGGTTATCAAAGTTTTTGATTTCTTCAAGAAATTAGGTATACGGATTTTGCAATATTTTCCATGTCTGCTATTTTTTCAAATATTTTTTTCTGCTTTGCTTTAAAACTTTTTCGAGCAGTAGTGAGTCAGGCAAAGTGGCGAAATAAGAGATCTTGTTAAGAATTTCTTCTTAGAAATGCAAGAACATCACAATTGGAATTTAAAACCTCTGATCTAAAACAATTTTAATTCACCTTCGCTCATACACATGAAAAAAAATACATTTTTTCCTAATTTACGTAGGATATTTTTCAATCGAAGGAGATTCAATGGTACTTCCTTTTGTTTCTGATGAAACTGGAACCTTAGTTACACCTAAATGGCAATTTTGCTATATTAATTAGCCCGGGGGGGGGGGGGGTTGCGGCCTAATTAAACTTGGTTTTAATTCGTTCTTAAAAGATAACCCTACAAATACAGAACAGCAGAACATGCAAGCATGTTACAACATCGGCAATGCTCGTGCTACCTGCAGTTAAGCTGTCAATTAAACCCACCACAAATGATCAAAGCTAATTACCTATTCAGGAATTGGATATATATGATTGTGGTTAAGACAAGAATAAAGTGAAGCAGATTCTCATGCATGTTTCAATTATTATAGTTTAACTAGACCTGAAAAATAGCAGTAATAGTGACTTGTTTGGTACAGACTAATACAACACGCAATTGTACTTTTGCAATATTATCTCCAAGCTAAAAGACTAATACGATCAAAGCTACTAAAGGCCAAAAATGAAATTCTCCATAGGGTCCGGTCCGTTACAGCTTTATCATAGGCTTATGGTACTAATAATAGTGAGAATGAATATACCATGGGTCCATCACTCTGTATAAATACCCCCCATGTTTATACCAAGCACATATAATTGAATTCGCACGGATGAAATTAATAATTAAGTTATAAGTGTACTACAGATAATTAGCTAGATATATAGAATATGCACGAAATATCTACTAACCATGTTTAGTAGTATATAGTATAATATAAACTGATAGGTCGCTATGTTTGTGTGGACCCAATTAATTAAACAATCTTCTTGAAAATAATTGGTAATACAGCTTGAAGACGCGGAAGTTGTATACACTTAAAAATCTTTTCCTCACTTGTATACCTAGTTTATCGCTATAGAACTGACTCTTAATAATTCCTTAAAGATCCTTCAGAAAGTTGAACATTCACATTTTAAGTCTTTAAACTAAATAATATAATGCATATCAGATATCCCTAATAAAGAATGCCTAAAAATAAGTAACATCAAGAATAGAGCCGGAGTGGATTATAAACTTTCCGAGAAAGAGAGAGGATGAATTACGAAATATGAATCTTAAAAAAAAAAAAAAAACAAAAAAAAAAAAAAAAAAAAAAAGTTTCTAGGTTTCTTGTTTTGTTTAGGTATCCTGTATTTGAATTTATTGACGCGATAAATTTGGATTCACACCCGTGTTTCTTCATTCTAAACGCTCGAACATGACGTCTCTGATTAAGTATGTACATATATATATATATATATATATATATATATATATATATATATATATATATATATATATATATATATATATATATACGGATTGCAACTTGAATTGAGTACTGTCATTGTCTGATAAGAGAACATCGGTCACAAAGGCACAAAATTGATTAAATATTGAACTAGGACGGAGGTAGCAAAACTCGACAAGGATTAAATGAGTTGGAAAGGCATATGACAATTTAACAAATATACAGTACAGACACCAGCTAGTTTAGAAAAGATTGGAGAAAATAGTAGCTACTGATATTCAAAACATGTTGAAGCTGACTCCTGACTACTAGTAGTATATATATGACTTTAGTACCAGAACCATCTAACCTTTTAGATTTTTCTGAAAAGCGCTAATTATAACAGCTAATAAATACACTTAGAAACAATACATTGATTAAAACAAGTTACTAGTAAATTGTGGTGTTTCTCTTTATTGAGGTCTTTGAATTTTCAATGAGAACAACAGCACTAGTGCAACTCTAGTTCTGGTGGTCAATGTAAAAAGAGAAATCCCAAACCCCAGCTGTTTGGACAAGCGGTATATAGCAAATTAAATCACTACAAAAGGAACAGGAATTAACTAAGAAGTTCGTCGTTGATCTGTTGCTAAATAGCCTCTAGCTAACATATTCTTTTATAATCCGTTGCTAATATGTCATTAAATAGGATTAGGAACGGATTTTTACTGTTTAGCGACAAAAGTTATTCATCACTAATTCCTATTTTTGGTACTGAGTTTTGGTGTTCTTTATGTGTTATAACGTTGAATGAGAACAAGGTCACTAGCTGGGGAGACTAGCTGCATCTCCAGTTGGTGGTCCATGCACCAAAAGAGTGATTTAACACAGTAACATTAAACAAGTCCTAGTACTGTTGGGACCTTATGCATTAATTGAACAAACGCATATGTGCCTAGTGTCATGTCTCACCTTTTCCTGTTCCTACAGCCAAATTTCAACTAATTTGAAGCGAGTAAGTATTTTTCCTGAGACGATTATTCGGAGGGTCAGGTAAAATTCATTCATCTCAAAATGCAATTTAAACTTGATCTTGAAATTCCTATTTTGTTAACTGTTCGACATTTATCTCGATTGACGATAGAACATTATCTCATGGTTAACAATTTCTTGCCAAAACAGGATATATGTTGGTGGCGAGTTAAACAAAACATGTCTTTAGTCTTATAAACGTAGACTTTGTACTAGGACCAAAAAAGAGAATCAATCAGACATCACATTGTAAAAAAGGAAAAAAATGACTTTTTTTTTCGTATAACGTGGTAAATTACTATTACAGAAAACTTAGTAAAAGAATGCATAAGCTAGAAATTACGGGGTTATTTCTACTTCTCTTTCATTTCATTGAGTTGAAAATCCAGTCAATGTTTTTTATGGAATACTTAATGAATCCAGTCATCGTCAGGAACCGTAGAAGGATTATGAAAACAAAAATAGAGGGGAAAATTAATAAATCAAGCATTGACTGCACTCATTTATATTCAACCCCCTTTGATCTGCACCCGCCCCCACCTTAGACCAAAGCCAAATATGAGCGCCAGTTTACTAAAGCTAAAAACAAAAATTAATAAACGAAGCGCCAGTTTACAATTTTGAATTGAGATTTGTAGAAACAAGTGGGGCTGAGAACTTTTACATGATAAAACACCTTTAGTCTTTAGAGCCCTTTAATGATAATACATGATTTGGTCATTTAAAAGTTTACTATAAGTGCTTGTTAAATTTCAGTGTGGATGAGTATCTTTGAAGTGATGATAAATAACTTATAATAACAGGTTAAAATATGCTAAACGCGTGAAGATTACTTCAAGCTTAAGAGTTGATATAGAAACGTATTAGTGATGAAAACTTTCACAACGGCAAAATTTTACCTCAACAATAGCAAGTAAAAAACACTGACACACGAGCTTAGATAGAGTAGCAGTTCTGGTCAGTGGGGTTAAAAAACAGAGAAACGTATACTATGGAAAAGGAACAAAAAAAGCATCATTGCAAACTTGCAAAGCTTCGTAATGAACATCCATATCACAAGGGTGCCTTTGTTCACTTGCCACTCAAATGACATGTAAACAATGCACCTCCACTATTTAACCGATTACAACAACATCATATTCAGTGAAATCCCACAAAGTGGGATTTGAAGAGGATAGAGTGTATGCAGATCTTACCCCTACCTTGGGAGGTAGAGAGACTGTTTCCGATAGACCTTCAGCATTTTACCGATTACTACTTACTATTTACTATCAGACAAGTACAAATTAATGCTGCTCAATAAGGCTTAAGCTAATAAAAGAACTAACACATTTTAATAAAGGGGACTTTGAAGAAATAATTGAACATGTAATATAATATTTATCTCAAGAAACAATGCCTTTGTTATTCATTTTATTTGAGAAAAAAGGAACATGAAATTGCAGGAATATTTCGAGGCTAACAAGTCATTTCCAAATAAAAGCATGATAGACAAATTTTTAGGCAGAGCCAGCCTGTGAAACAAAGCCATAATTCGATCAACACATATATTTAAGTCTATTAAATGAAAACCCACAGAGAAATTTGAAAGCATTATCTGCCAATGCCATATGGCAGCATGATGATGATGATGTTCATGGAGATGGAGGGCAATAAGGTCAAATTGTATAAGGGTAGAAGGTTGAACAAAAGGACTTTAAAGGCTTCTGGGAGGCAGCATTGCCAGTACATTAATCCACTTTCTTGCATTTTATCTGACAAACTCCACATGCCCATGTATCTATTACAACTAGTAGTGACTTGAAAAAGAGAGATCCATTCTCCAGACTCCTTAACCCCCACACCCCTACCCCACCCCCTACCCCCTCTAATCCTCCATCAGAGTCCCACCTCTCTACTCATTATTTTGTCCACATGAAAGTGTGTAGAAAATGACCCACCTCTCCCCACCCTAGACAGATCCGACCCCCTTCTTCGTATCCACATAACCCTTTATTTTCTTTTAACCCCTCCGTCGGAGCTCTCACTTTTTTGCTCTCTTAGTGATTCATAACCCACAACGTTCGGATTAGAGGTGAATGGTGCTTACCACCTAAGTAACCCTCTTGTTAATCCACATAACCCTCTTTCTCTGTAAATATATTTATGGCACCTATATTTATCTGCATTCCCTCCCTCGTTATTTATGTTAAATTAATAAATATAAAATATATGACTTTTATGTCTATATTATTATTATTTTCACTTTGATTCGTGACTACTAAGATTAAATTTTATGATTTTGGTGTAGACGAATAAACAGGTATCTCTTTCTCCCACTCTGCCCGCCATCTTCCCTGTCATTCAAAGCCAGCTACGAGCTGGCTCTATAGTTTATATATATAATGCATATGACACATTCTTTACTAACATTTCTACCTTTCACATACTCTCTCTCTCTCTCTCTCTCTCTGTTCACAGGACATAGTCTTTCTTAGGCAAGAAACATTCTACTATTTTGTTCTGTGAATAAAACATCTGTTCTTGGGTCTGGAGATTATGCCAGTTAATTTATCTGCTACTCTGCAGCTTGCATATTATTCTCAATCTCGAAGCACCACATTTGTGCTTAATTACTCTGACTACGTTTTTCTGTCTGCCTGAAAAAGCTTCCTTTTTTCTCAAGTTTTCTCTGCAGCACTGGTCAGTCTAACTTTCACCTCTAACATAATCAATAAATGCAATGCAAGATTATTATTTTTTGTTAATTTGCTAAATTATGCAAGTTTTTTCAACATCCTTTGTTTCATGTTCATAGGAAGTGGACAAGGCCATATGATTTCTGCCAATTTTGGGCTTTGAGAAAGCAACAACAAAATGTCAGCAAGAATGCTATCTTCTATAACAGAGGAACACAAAAAAGATCTGCACAAGCAAATTGGATGCATGAATGGGTTATTCCAATTGTTTGATCGACACCATTTCCTCACTGGCAAACGTTTCCATGGTCAAAATCACAAAAGGCTACTCACAGGTACTCACCAAAAGAAACATATTTTTTATATTCTACAGTCTTGCAAATCAATAAATTAATACCTGAAAGCCTCTCAAATCTGCTAATTTGTCCTTTTTCCATCTAAGCTCCTTGTGCAGAACTTGTCTTTGTCAAACTACCTTTGTCTCATTTTATATGACACTGTTAGTAGTCGGAAATCAGATTATTTTCTGTGACTAGGATTGTTTCCTGAATATTCATAGTTTATAATCTGTAGTCCTTGTGAATTCTCTGAATATGTATAATTTATTTTCCAAAAATTAAATACTTTGCCTAATCCTATCCTTTTTCTTGGGAAAAAGGGAATAATATCTTAGGAAAAAGTGGAAAATATGTAATCAGGGTAAAATTTGAGAACCTGGCTCCAAGAAGAGATCAAAGGCAGTAGCAAACCACTTATGTATGGATAATTAGCATTAATGGAGAGGAAAACAAAGTAAACCGCTTCATTTTCAAGATTATAAATCACATTGGTTTAGAAAGGCTGTGAATATAAGAAACTACTCAAGGAATCTATTATCCAAACCTTGGCTTTATTTTGAGTTTTCAGAAAACTAAGTACACAAACTCAGTTTTTGCAAATAAATAAATAAACAAAATTAAAAATTTGAAAATTTCGAAACTCAGTTTTCCGAGTCTTGTAGAAACAAGTTAAACAAATACTTGTTTCAAAAACTAACAAACTAAATTTGCAAATTCAAGTTTCGGGAAACTTCAAATTAAAGCCACCTTACTATTCAGAATTGACAGCTACTAAGCAATTAGTTTAACATATACTAACTACAAGTACCGGCATTCTGGTGTGTTTGGCCTCTCTCGTATACTTTCCATAAACATTTAAAACAATCTCGTGTTTACATATCTGAATACAGATATACTACTTCCAGTATAGTCGAGATTACCAAACCTTGGATTTTATCCTGCTGAAGCATAATGCTGTACTTTATACTTGTACGCTTTCACTAGCTTAAATCTTCTGAACAACAAAATATCATTCCAACACACACCGTTATCATGGTAAAACTCTCATAAATCATATCTCCTTCAGTTTAAATAAATTATAAAATCTCACTGCTGGTTCATGTGTCCTGAAGGTGCCGCGGACACAATGGAGCCCAAATGTGCAGAGCAATCATCTAAAGTAAGAGTTTGAACAAATTCTTTCATCAAGATATCACTAAACTAGCACACTAAACAATCTTACAAATATGTGATTTGCAAATGCAGGAAAAGACTCCAAGGGAGGTGGCCAGGAACAAAGTGTCGCACTCAAGTGAGTCATCCAAAGTTTCCTCAAAACTCGAACAAAGTAAAATATCACAACAAGAGCAACCTTTTTGCAGTCAAAGAAACTTACCAGAATCTCCTTCGAAAACCCTGCCATACAAACAACCAAGTTCTCCATCTCATTCTGGCCGGCAATCTCCTGATTTCCGGGATGTTGTCAAGGACTCGATGCACAGGGAAGCCCGTAGTTTATCTGTAAAAACTGTCACCAAAGTAGAAGGTAAAGTCCATGTAATGAAGCACATAGATTCTCCAAGGCCATTTCAGCAGTCAAACTGTGGGAAGCCATCTGATGGAACAAGGCAAGTAACTGCTAAGTTTCGTGAAGCACCTCGCAATTCAAGAGAAGATCTAAAGCATGCACCAAAAGATCGTCCACGTTTCTCTTATGATGAAAGAGACTCCAGAGAAGCGGTACGTTCTTCAGTAAGGTTAAAGGACCTTCCCAGACTGTCACTGGACAGTAGAGAACAGTCCTTCAGGAGCTCTGCCTCTGAATCCAGATCAAATTTTCTTTTAGGGGATCATAAAAGATCTTCCAGTGTTGTAGCAAAGCTGATGGGGTTGGAAGCTTTTCCAAATTCCATCCCCACAAATGAAATCGAGACACCTAAGTCTTTCTCTGCCAAAGATACTGTTCCGGTATCGACAAAAACAGCCGAAAAGAGCAAGAATAATCAAGTGACACGGTCTCCACAGATTAATGAAAATGATTTCAACTCCCCACGAATGAAATCTACCAATTCAATCATGAGAGGATCGTCACCTTCACGGCTTCCACTAGAACCTGCTCCCTGGAGGCAACCAGAGGCCAGCAGAACCTCCCACAAGTCATCTGCAAGAAACACAGATGTGGAACTCTCGATTAAGACTCCAAAGACACCTTCTTCTGTCTATGGTGAAATGGAGAAAAGGATAACTGAACTTGAGTTCAGAAAGTCTGGAAAGGATCTCAGAGCTCTGAAGCAGATTCTTGAAGCAATGCAGAAGACAAGGGCAAGATTAGAGGTCCAAACAGAAGAGCAGGCAGACTCTAATGTGAACTTGGAAATAGTGCAGACAAGGCAGCAACGCAACCTGCTATCACCAACCATAAAGGGAACTCGCCCCCCAAAAAGGTCAGAATCTTTAAATATGACTCTGAAACAATCCAAACTAAGCGATAACATTAGTATTGCATGTTCCCCTTTCATAACTAAAAATATCTCCAAATTTCAAGAACTCTTTACTCAAGATCTTGTATGTAACAGGGAGGAAACAGCTGACAAGAAAACCAGAGATTCTGGTTGGCATCTTTCTTCACCAGACAGGAAGACCAGAGAAGGAACACCAAGGGCAGTGCAAAACCCAACATTCCGCCAACAAAAAGAAGGAAGCTATCCTGCATTAGGAAGGAATTCTGGAACTGTGAGTCCAAGACCACAACAGAAGAAGAAGCAATCTTGTCCAATCACTACATCACCCGAATTCAGCAGGGTCAGAAGGCAATCGATTAAGCAATCCAAAGAATCAGGTTCCCCAAAAAGGAGACTCCAATCAAAACCCAACAATCTGCTCCGAGTTGATGAGGAATTGAGTGAGAACAGCAGTGGCACAAGAAATTTCAGTGACCAAGGTGATGCAGCTTCTGTGCAATCAGAAAGCAACAACAGTTTGAGCTCACATGCAGAGGGAGAAGTCACAAGCAGAATTCTTTCCTTTAAGGTTAATGCTAAAAGACTAGAAGACACAAAAGACAAAGTGAGTGACTTATCTTCGTGTATATATCTATTTATCCTACACATGACCATTTACTAACTTTAACTTTTTCCTGATACAGAGTGACATGATGAGGCTCAATGAAGACAGACCAATGGCTGAACTTGCAATTTCTACCATTGAACAGCCAAGTCCTGTCTCAGTGCTTGATGCCGCATTCTATGAAGAAGACTCACTGTCTCCTGTGAAGAAGAAAACAACTGCATTTAGAGGTATGGGTACCATTAGTTCTGTAAAAGATCTGCTTTTGATGCCAGCAGGATCTAGAAATAAACACTAAGAGGAGAATGTAAAGCCTGTTGCCAAAGAGAAGGAAATCTAACAAATTGCTTTGTTGAAAAATGACTGAATGCTCAACACAAATAGGTCGATTAGTTAGCTAGTTTGAAGTGTTCACAGAAAGCATATTAATATCTCTTATTCACTGTCATAATTCGGCTAAGGCTCTAACACCCCTAAAAATTTGTAGCCTTTTGCTAAACTCAAAATGGAAAAGATACACCTAGAAAAATTATCTAGGTATACAAATACTTGCAAAGAGTAAGTATCTCATGAAGTTGAAAGTAGTGATGATTACATGATGCACACATATTAAGTTAGGGCAAGCTCCTACGACCGAGTAATCTAGATGTTTATCTTTCTTTTCACTATTTTAACAAATTTGGGGAATATTTTGCTTGATGTACCCAAAGCATAGGAGAGAAACACCAATCACATCAGAATTATGTTACAATTGATTTTGGTGTACAAGCAGGATTTGCCTAATAATAATCTTTTTATGTCCTTTCCACCTGAACAGTTGAGGATGCTGCAGATGAATTATGGTACCCAGATTACCAGGATCATTCACCTTACAGCACGAGGATAGATGGCCACAAGAAATTAGAGCGCATTAACGACCTCATTCACCAGCTCAGACTACTGGACTCCAACCACGAAGCAAATATGGACCAGCTAGGATCGTTGAGCCAGACTCATAATCCTGACCACAGATACATCACGAAAATACTACTGGCATCTGGCCTTCTCAAGGAAGTGGACTGCGTCTCCACGGCCATTCAGGTTCAGTCATCCGGCCATTTGATCGATCCAAAGTTGTTTCATATCTTGGAACAGACTGAGGAACGTGTTATGCCAGAAAATGGACTCTGTAAAAAGAGTGCTTGGATAGAGTTTAATCAGAAAATGCACAGAAAGAACGTCTTTGACATAGTCGATGAGATACTTCCCAACAAACTGTCTTCAGAAAGCTGTTTATTGCAAGGACGAGATCGCTTAAATGCCCAGCAGCTCCAGAAGGAACTGAAGTCCGACATAGACAACCTCAACGCCAAAAAGGTTAGCATGGACTCTGAAGAAGATGAATTGATAAGTATTCTCAATGCAGATATGAGGCATCAGTCAGAAGATTGGACAAATGGGCAGAGTGAGATTCCATCATTGATTTTGGACGTCGAGCGCTTAATATATAAAGACCTTATTACAGAAATAATAAGTGATGAGGCCAGAGAGCAGCAGCAGATAAGAACAAGAAGGCATTGTAGGCAACTATTTACTAATTAGTAATTGAACTTTCAAGCTTCTGTGCTCTATTTCTTCATAATAGAGTTCAGTGCTTTTCATGTACAAATTCAGCGTTTTACATATGAGATGCTAGCAAAAGTAAAATATAAGTGTATCAAGGGCAAATGGAAAGCAAAAATTATTGGCTGTTTTATTTGCATATATAGAAATGCTTCTCATTTGCTTCTGTTCTTATTAAAACCAAATTTCTGTTCTTAATTCAAGGATAGTCTTGTCTAACTGAAGTTATTCGAACACGTAATTTTCACATAAACTCAACTAGCTATTTCATTGAACAAATAAATAAGTTCTCTTGGCACCACATTGTGCAGCCGAATTCGACAATCAATCTTATCAATGAACTGTCTAGGGCTACTTTCAAAACTGTGGAGAATTTGGGAGAGTACTATACATGAAATTTCAAACAAAATATCCAATACATAATTGACATTGAATATCACAATATCTAACTGGGACTTTCATGCCAAAAGCCCAAACAAAAGAAAATGAAAAAAATGAGCACTTGCGAGTAGTTTCCAGTCTTTTTCCAATATACTTTGCGTTTACCTCGAGCCCGTTCCGTCTCCTTTCTGGATAGCGACAGTCTTCTATTGAATTCATCCTGTGTCGAGACACCGTCAAAAATAAATGACCTTTTTTTACCGAGGGTTTTTTTTAGTTTGAGAAGATTAATTTGATGGATATATTGTGTTAGTGGAGAGTGATATAGAGGGATATTATCATGAAACTACGTCTCAAAATGTAAGGAACCATTTTGGCGGTTTTTTTTCTCTCTCGCGAACTTCAGTTTTCCACATCTTTAGGACCCGTTTAGACATCAGCGATTTGAAATTACCATTCAAGTCGAAGTTGAAGTTTTATTTGGACTGTAATTTGAATTTGTTAAATTGTATTTTTTTCTCTTAAATATAAAAACCCCACAAGTTGTAAAAATTATTAAAATTTTCTAAATTTTTATACAATTTTACCAAATGAGTAGTTCATAATCACAAAGTTAATGCGCTAATAGAAGACCTTTTTAAAAAAATATATATTGATAAAAACTTTAATTCAATAAAAAAAAAAATTGAACATGAGTTGTAATATATATTCTTTAATATAATCCTCTCACACGGTATTGAACATGAGTTGTAATATAACTACTCTTTAAAATTGAACATGAGTTGGTAAACATGGTTGGTAAATGTATCTACTAACTTATTGATCTTTTTATACAAAATATAAACTTATGGATCAAATTTTAAATTTTAAAAAATTTGGAATCCCAAATCATAAATTTGAGATTTAAAATCATGATATGAAGTTGAAGTTTTGTGCAAATTAAATAAATAAATGCTGATTTGAAATTAAAATATAAAATCATAATTTCACATCGCAGGCACGCCTACTTAGTTTCTTATCTGAAAAAGATTATACGCATTAATTAACCAAGTATGAGTTAATATAACTTTAGGAGTCAATGTGAAACAATAACAATAAGAAAACAACCATGTGTCATACCTAACAAATTGGGATATTGTGTATAAACTTTTAGTGATATTGTTTTTCTATTTAAATTCATCTCAAGCTAATACGAATTATATAAGGAGTTAATATTGAAAAAATTTACAAATTACTTTTGATAATATCTAACAACATGAAAATTTTATTTTTAAGTATTATTACTAGATATATTTTACACATTCTAGTTTTACATCTGTTTATTTTATGTATACTTCCTCCATTCCAATTTATGTGGTGGTGTCTGATCTGACAAGATATTTAAGAAAGAAATAAATAATTATAAAACTTGTGATCTGAAACAAACCATAGACATTTGTTCTCTATAAATTAGCTCATTAATGATAAATGAGAAGTTTACAACTAAATTAATTCGAAATATAAATAGGCGTCATTCTTCTTTAAACAAACTAAAAATGAAAGTGTACCCCATAAAATGAGATAAAGAGAATATTTCCTCGGTTCCCATTACTCCCTCAATTCCTCTTTCCTTTGCGCTTGTTGTCTTGACACTCACCTTTAAAACTATTTATTAAAGTTTCTTTTTTACTAAATTACCTTATTAATTATGTTTTGAAAATTTAAGTTTGACTACTGATACTTTTGTAGCTACATAAGCATAATATCTTCTTAAAATAACAAATTTCTCCTGGTTTGCTAAAAAGGAAGAGTAAAATGAAAATTTATTTTTAGTGTAAGGGACAAGTAAAAAGAAAAGGAGGAAATACTTGTCCAATATAAAAATGTTTTTTCCTTTTACTTGTCCGCTTTAACAAATCAAGATAAAATTTTATTTTTCAATTTTTATCTTTATGATCAAGTAATCATTTTCAAACTTATTGGAGTACTAACAGGCATTTCATCAATACATTTTCAAGCGTACTAAATAAGGCCAAATTAGTAAAATAACAATTTAATTAATATTCTTTTAAGAAGAATGTAAAATACATATTGAACAAGTAAAAAATAAGGAAGTAATTATTTTCTTTCCTCGATCGGGAACCTTTTACTAGTGCAGGAATTACATGGTGCGAGATTAAAATCCTAAACTTAAGTAGAGCCCTGTGTATGCTGGAGAATAACCAGTCGAAGTCCTAATTTTGATTTTTGAGAGCCTTAGGAAAATGTATGGAGTAGTTTTTAAATAAGTGGAAATAGAATCGAAAAAATGTCAAAGCTTCCGTAGCATAGTGGTAGTGCGTTCGCTTCGTAAGCGAAAGGTCGCGAGTTCGATCCTCGCCGGGAGCTTGTTTTTATTGCCTCTCCAATTTGGGCCTTTTGTTTTGTGTTGCCTGTCAATTGTTTTTTCAGTTCGAGCATTTTAATTGTACAGCTAGGTGCTGGGTTCAGTTTTGCGGTGGAAGAAGGAAATTAAGGAGATACTACATCCCTAACGGTATTAAATTTATTTATTCGTACTCGATGTTCACGTTTCTCATTTGAACATGGCTAATTGACACATATTAACAACCACCACATATTTAGTGTAATCCCACATACATTAACATATTTTAATTGCTAAGATTATTTAATGGTTTTATTTGATGCAAATAATGTGTGCAAGTAAATATTTAGCTAGAAAAAAAAAATATGCTGCATCGATTGAACATATAGGCACATCTAGGCTCTAACATCTTATCTACAGGTGTCAACAAGATTTAGTTTGCAAAAACTTTCAAAGCTACCAGCCTACCACATTGTAATTGAAATAATTTGTGTGCATTGTCAGAGGAAATGACATAGTTTTTGTCATTATATGATCTTTTTAGTACAAAACTTGGAAGATTGAAGAACCCAAAGCTTTTTTTCTAAATGGAAGGGCTCTCATTTTCTTTTCCATTTATTTTTGCTCTAGAAATTACTAATGATGGGATTAGCAAATACATGGGGGCCTCTTTGTATTTTTAAGACTTCGGGGATAAGTTTTAAACTTATCAAAAAAAAAAAAAAAAAAAAAAAACCTTTCCGTTGAATATTTGCATTAGAACTGCAAATCTTTTTAATGTAGTAATATATTAAGTTTTACCGAATCAACTAGTTAGACCTAGTATTTAGGAGTTGATTTCTATTTAAATTTTGAATAAATAGTATTTCCTAGTCTTTAGGAATTTGTTATTTTCAACAGATTTTCTGCTTATTTTTAGGTTTTGAAGTTAGTATTTTTTATTATAAATTATAGTCTTAGATTGCAGTAAAAATATATCGAACTTTCAACTTCAGTTCATGAGCTCTCTTCTTTTTTGTACTCTACTGCATTGCACTCTAATTCTTAAATGTTTCCTCCTCTCTATTTTCCTATAATTCTTTGCTTTCAAAAACCAATAATTGGTATCAGAGCCTTTTTTCTTAAGGGACTTGTGAGTAAAAAAAAAAAATGGATTCCGAAAATAGTTTTTCACGAATGGCTCCTTCTGCTTTTGATGGTGAAAATTACCAATTATGGGCTGTTAGAATGGAAACTTACTTGGGGGCCCTTGATCTTTGGGAAGCCATGGAAGAGGATTATGAAATTAATCCGTTGCCAAACAATCTCACCATGGCCCAAATCAAGAGTCACAAGGAAAAGAAAATCAGGAAGTCCAAGGCGAAAACAACTTTATTTGTTGCTGTTTCAACAACTATTTTCACGAGAATTATGTCTCTCACATCACCAAAAGAAATTTGGGATTATTTGGAGAAAGAATATGCTAGAGATGAAAGAATATGCTAGAGATGAAGAATACGAGGGATGCAAGTATTAAATTTGATAAGGGACTTCGAGTTGTTGCAGAGAATTAAAGAGTCTGAGACTATCAAAGAGTATGCGGACAGATTGTTTGGCATTGTTAACAAAGTAAGATTGCTAGGAACTGAATTTAAAGATTCAAGATTTGTTGAAAAAATTCTTGTAACAGTGCCCGAAAGATATGAAGCATGTATAACTACCTTGGAAAACACACAAGATTTGTCTAAGATTAGCTTGGCAGAGTTGTTAAATTCTTTTTAGGCACAGGAACAAAGGAGGCTTATGAGGCAAGATGGTATGGTTGAAAGAGCCTTAGCAGCCAGCCATAAAACTCAAAGCAGGGGTAGAAATTTGAAAAATTATCTACCTTGTCAGCAATGCGGCAAAATGGGTCATCCACCATTCAGATGTTGGAAGAGGCCAGACGCAAAGTGCAACAAGTGCAATCAATTGGTTATGAAGCAGTGATTTGCAAAAATGAATCTCAAAACCATGATGCAGATGCACGTTTCGCCAATGAAGAAGAAGAAGACCATTTTTTTGGTGCAACGTGTATATCAAGTAAGGTCTCAACAAATTCTTGTTTGATTGATAGCGGCTGCACTAACCATTTATGACAAGAGTTTGTTCAAAGAGTTAAAGTCCACTGAAATATCCAAAGGTAGGATCGATAATGGTCACCAGATTCTTATTAAAGAAAAAGGAACTATCGTCATTAAAACAAGTTTAAGTAATAAGACAATTTCATATGTTCTTTATGTACCTAATATTGATCAGAACTTGTTGAGTATTTGTCAGTTGGTAAGTATCCTTTGAGGATAAGCATTGTCTCATCAATGATGTTCTTTGGAAAAGAAATTTTAAAAATTAAGATGAGAGGTAAAAACTTCTCGTTTGATCCAATGGAAGATGTTCCTATAGAACAAGCAAAAGATCGAAGGCTGGAAAAATTAGAAAATGATACTCCAATTGAAAAAGCAGAAACAAAAAGTGAACCCGCGAGGCTGAAAAAAGCTTTCAATGTTCCAAAAAGAATTGAAGCAATGGAGGAATTGTCAATGTTTCAGGAAAGTAAAATTGACAAGCTTAAAGTCAAGATGCGAACGCAGCAGGAAAACATGCCAGAAATTTTAGCTGTCAAGAGTTGCAATCAAGTAGAAAACTGAATTTAATTCACTACAAGTCCAAAGATGAATCTGCAGATTTATTCACAAAGCCACTTTCAGTTATCAAGTGTCAAGTGTGAAGATTCCAAGACAGAAGACCAAAATTTTGCAGTTTCTGAAGCAAGGAGGAGTGTTGGATAATTGCTTTAGAACTGCGGTAATTTATTAAGTTTTCCCCAATCAACTAGTTATCAGACCTAGTATTTAGGAGTTGATTTCTATTTAAATTTTAAATAAAGAGTATTTCCTAGTCTTTAGTAATTTGTTATTTTCAGCAGATTTTCTGCTTATTTTTAGGTTTTGAAGTTAGTATTTTTTATCATAAATTGTAGTCTTAGATTGCAGTGAAAATATATCAACTTTCAACTTCAAATCATAAGCTCTCTTCTTTCTTGTACTCTACTGCATTGAACTCTAATTCTTAAATTTTTCTTCCTCTCTATTTTCCTGTAATTCTTTTCTTTCAAAAACCAACACTTTCTCTTTCTTTCTCTCTTTCTTCTTTCATGTTCTTCTTCTCTGAAAATCATTCTTTAAATCCCAAATTCTCTCATTCCTTCATCTTCTATGGGTGTAATTGTCGTTAAAAGCTAAACTTGAAGTATATATACATTTTGGTTACTGAAAAACGTGAAGAAGGAGCTAGAAGCCATTGACGGCCATTAACAAAGCTTCAAAGCTCTAATTCAAAAATGTGAGTTACCGCGAACGAGCTTCGTTTTGAGTGAATGATACCTCAAAAAATTTGGAACATCGAGGAGAATTCATATCTGAAATTTGAAAGAATATCGCTGAGATTTGACATGATTTTGGATCGATTTTATAACAACTCTCAAGGTTGAAGAAGATGATTGTTTAAATTTTGGATTACCCCAATCGAGCTCTATTTCACATGACTGATATCTCAAAAGAACTGAAATGTAGAGGGGAGCTCATATCTAAAATTTGAAGCAGTTTGGTTAAGATTTGACATGATTTCGGATCAAATTACAGTAGTTGTTCGTCCAAAGGAAGAAGACGATATTGCTAGAAATAGTCTAGCAGAATCTTTACTCAGGTCTATAATAGCCAATGTAGAAGACTAGTAGAAACCATAGGATGCTAATAAACCTAATAAAGATTCTGCTAGACTATTCATCTTCTTCCTTTTGGATGAACAACTGTTGTAATTTGATTCAAAACCACGTCAAATCTTATATATATAATGCATATACACAACAGTTATTATATGGAATGTAAAGTGCTGCCAATGTCTCAAAAAATCAGAATATTGAGGAGAATTCATATGTAGCAACTTCGTCGAGATTTGACATAATTTTGGATCGATTTTTTAGCAACTCTCAAGGTTGAAGAAGATGATTGTTCAAATTTTGGATACCGCAATCGAGTTCTATTTCACATGAGTGATATCTCAAAAGAATCAGAAGGTGGAGAGGAGCTCATGTCTGAAATTTGAAGCTGTTTGGTTAAGATTTGACATGATTTCGGATCAAACTACAACAATTGTTAGTCCAAAAGGAAGAAAACGACACTGCCGGAAATAGTCTAGCAGAATCTTTACTCAGGTCTATAATAGCCAATGCAGAAGCTTAGTAGAAATTATAATGTTAACAAACCTAATAAAGATTCTGCTAGACTATTTCTAGCAGTGTTGTCTTCTTCCATTTGGACGAACAACTACTGTAATTTAGGAGAAACCATGTCAAGTCTTATATATATATATATAATGCATATATACAACAGCTGTCATATGGAATGTAGCAATATAAGTTTTATTAGCATCCTATAGTTAACTTCTGCATTGGCTATATATATATATATATATGAGAATTGAAAAGGGCCACATTTTAGCCACTAAGAAGTGACTACGGTTATTAGAAGTGATTACGATTTTTGTAAGCAACCTACGACTTAGATGAAATTATTTTGAAAATTAATGAATTAATTCTTGAAACTTATCATTGTTGGCATTTAAATGACTATTTAACAAAATAATAACGTCATTATTGATATAAATGCTAATATCATTGAAATAATACAAGTCGTTTGCTATTAATCTAAACATTACAAGTTTGTCGCATAATTATTTCACCTATTGCAATAAAGACAAGAACATTTCACATTGATCACATCTAATTATGTCATCAATTTCAATATGGATCATATGTAGTATAGTAACCATTTGCAACATGGCTAAAAAAGATATGTGATGTTCACATATAATTATGTCACCAATTCCAAATTGTCACATATAGCTATGATCATCATAACTTTTTCCTCTACACATTATTAACATTACTCATTAATTATCATTATTTTAGATTATTATAGTGTTGTTTCACTAATTTCATGATGATACCATATTGTTTAGTTATAAATATAAGTTTTATAATCTAAATTAGTTCACTTCTTATTTTAAAAAAAAAAAACTTTTTTGGTTACAAAAGATGAAATAATACAAGTCGTTCGCTATTAATCTAAACATTACAAGTTGGTCGAATAATTATTTCACTTATTGCAACAAAGACAAGAACATTTCACATTGATCACATGTAATTATGTCATCAATTTCAATATATATGTAGTATAGTTAACATTCGCAACATGGCTAAAAAAGCTATGTGATGTTCACATACAATTATGTCACCAATTCCAAATTGTCACATATAGTCATGATCATCATAACTTTTTCCTCAACAGATTGTTAACATTACTAATTAATTATCATTATTTTAGATTATTTATAGCATTGTTTCACTAATTTCATGGTGATAAGATATTGTTTAGTTACAAATATAAGTTTTATGATCTAAAATTCGTTCACTTCTTATTAAAAAAATGTTTTTTTTTTGTTGCGAAAGCAAGTGTTAAGTTATAGATTCTAATAACATGTAGCTGGCTTATTAGCAGAGTATGCAAGTGTGGTGACATAGCTCTTTTGAGGATCCCATTCTGCTATAATAGTTCGATGGTCTATGCATAGATGTTGTCTTGTCTATAATAGAAGTTATAAATCTGAAGTGTTCATCTTCAACTTCAAGTTCAAATCTGAAATGTTCATTTTTCACCTCAAGCTCAAATATGAAATTTTATACAAAACCACCTTTAATTTTCTCCGAATTCCCTTAGATTTGAGATTTAGACTTCTCAAAAGATCCCCAAAAAAATCCAATAACACACACTTGAAATAAATCACTCCTTCATAAAATCAATTTTTCAAGTTTCAAGCTCAAGCTTCAACAATGGCTATCCATATGAAATTTAATCCAAAACCACCTTAAATCTTCTCGAAAATCTCTAAAATTTGAGATTTAAACTCATCAAAAGATCCCCAATAAAATCCAACAACAACCACTTGAAATGAAGCACTCTTTCGAAAACTCATTTTTTCAAGCTTGAAGCTCACAGCTCCAATAATGGTTGTCAATGGAGTATATTTTAGATGTAGGAGAAAAAAAAACATGGAAATGAATGGAGAGAGGGAATATAATTTTATATTTTTTTTATAATGTAAAAGATATATTTTTAGATTTTTATTTTGGTTTATTTTTTTATTTCTTACTTTGGATCAAAAGAGTAACTTTTTTAACTTGGGGTCTGGTTTGAAAGCTTGTAATAGTTTTTATTTTTTGTTTTTTAAATCCTTGGACAAAAATGTATATTTTTAAACTTGGAGGCTTATTTTGATGCCCCAATAACTTGTCTCCGCTTAATTATCTTGAAGTCCTGTTTTGTCAAAAAAAGTATTTTTGGCTAAAAGCAGTTTGTGTTTGCCCAATTAATTTAAAAAATATTTTTGAGCGACAACCGAAAGCACTTATTTTCTCTCAAAAGCTTGGCCAAACACCTCACTTTTTTAAAATAAACACTTATTGAAAAAATAAATATTTTTGAGGGAAAAATAAACTTGATCAACCAAGCTTTTAATCCTAAATGAGGTCCTATCACCTAAAAATTAAAATTTGGGGTAAGAATAAAAAAAACTTGCTATGAGCCCTGTCACCACACTGCCCTAGCTCACCTTATGAGCCATTCTTAGTCCATAATTACTGCCGGTTTTACAAGAGGCTGGGGCTGGCTATACTGAATTACTGATCATTGAAACAAGGTATCATAATTTTCAACTTTCACTTTGTTGATTTGAAGGCTGATCATATAAAAGCGAACTTATCAAAAAAGAGAAAAATAAATTAGTAATTTTTTGGTATAATTTATTTGATATAGCCTGACAAATAAAAGAAAAAGTTTGATCTATGTTTAAACAAATGTTGGATTTTAATGATTGGTTGAATGGGAAATGGAGGAAAGAAATATGGAGGGAAAATGAATGAAAATGAATTGTTCTCAATATGGAGGGAAAATAAATTGTTCCCTTTTACTTAGAAGGAAGCATTTCTTCCTCATTGGTAATAGAAAGAAAAGTCTTTGTACTTAAATATAGAAGCATTCCTTCTAGTTGTTAAAGGGGTGAGAGGAAGGCAAGCCTCGTGCCATCGTCGTCGTAGCTCGCTCGGCTTGGCTTCGGATCCGATTGGTCAAATGACCCGGTCCGTTTCTGACCCGACGACCCATTTTTATTTCCCGGATTATTTTAAATATTCCCGCCACCTGAAAGGTTGCACCTTTCTAAGCCAACACATCCATGGCTATTTATAATCTGTTGATCCTCAGATTTTTCCTTATGAAATTTCTGAAATTCTTCTCTCTTATTCTTTTGCACTGGATTATTTTAACTATTCCCGCCACCTGAAATGGTGCCACTAAAAGGTTGCACCTTTCTAAACCAACGCATCCATGGCTATTTATAATCTGTTGATCCTCAGATTTTTCCTTACTAAATTTCTGAAATTCTTCTCTCTTATTCTTTTGCACTTCATAAAATTCTCGTGTGATTTAGAGCCTTCGAGTGAGTTCGCTGTTCACTAAAGTTTGTAGTACCGCTACTACATTGAGAGAAATAATTTTCTTAAGGACACATTGTGCATTCAGTGGGCTCAATCTAATTCTGACATTTTTCTTAAATACTGTTTCTTCTAACATTTTCCAGATTCTGTTGTTTTCTTAAATTTCCAGTTTCTCGTTTAACTAGTTTTTTGGATACAGGTTTATTAACAACAAATTCTAAAAGAACAAATAAACAACAAACGAAAATTGGACATTGAGCTGATTGGATCATGAGTCATGACTCATCGTTTAGTTCAATTTAACTAGTCTATTTTTATTCAAGCAAACATTGAAATGGTATAATCCAGCATTTTTATTTTTAAAAGCGGTCTTGAATATCTCTTTGGCACTAAAGTGTGAATTAAAAACTGTTAGAACAAATGCAATAGGAGAACAGTTAATTTCTTGCAATTATTTCCACAGAAATCATACAGTGAGAATGTTCATAGTGTTTTTCTTTAGACAGCTAGCATCTTAATTATTTTATCAAAGCCCTAACAGCAAGTTTACTCTAGAAAGCCTTTTCCCCTCTTTTGCTAGAGAGCCTGTTGATAGTTTCGCTAGAATAATTTGCACAGTGCCTTTAACTAACTCAAATCAACTACTGATATGCAGGGAAAAAAAGATACATAATTATATCAGGCTTTCTGGTAGATGTCCCCTAATAATTGCATATTCTTTATAAATTTTACGGAAAAGAAGAGAAAAAAGCTAGTAAAAAGTTGAGAGTAAAGCCCACTTTACCTCTTAACATTTTGGGTTTGGAAACAATACCCCTTCACATTTTGAATGGCACAATAAACCCCCCCTTGAGTAATGAAATAAGGGTTTAACTTCTAATAATTGTAGATAGACGGTATAAATTTTTTTCCACTATATCATGTTACTTTGAATACAATTAAATGTGTCGGAACTCAACATCAATAAAATTAGTAGCTTGAAAAATAAACAAATAGCCAACATCTACAACTATTGCATAAAAGTTTATTTACACTGTGAATGGATCTAACATAAATCCATGCAATTACAATATTTCAGATTATGTACTATGAAGATTAAGCGGCTGTGCCGTCTGGATCTTTTGTTTATATCATTTTCTCGGTTCTAATGGAATTGTTATATTAAGTAATATATTCTTCAATGTAAAGATTTTTTATACTATTTGGTCACTTAAAAAGAATATATACCATTAAACCTCCTTAAAATATGTAATTTATAATCTTGAAAATAAAACATCTTACCTATTACATACAACCGGTAAAGATGACTCGGTGATATACATAACTTAAAACAATTATAAAATCCTACAAGGATGAAAGATGTCAAATTCGCAGATTAACATATTTAGCGTTTGCCCCTCAACTTTAACTTAAATGGTTAAAATCCTATAAAGATGAAAGAAGTCAAATGGCAGATTAATATATTGGCATTTGCCCCTCAACTTTAACTTAAACGGTTAAAATCCTATAAAGATGAAAGACGTCAAATCGCAGATTAATATATTTGGCGTTTTCCCCTCATCTTTAATTTTAAAAGTTAAAATACTATAAAGATGAAAGATGTCAAATCACAGATTAATATATTTGACGCTTTCCCCTCAATTTTAACTTAAACGCTATAAAGATGAAAGATGTCAAATCACAGATTAATATATTTGACGCTTTCCCCTCAACTTTAACTTAAACGCTTAAAATTCTATGAAGGTGAAAGATGTCAAATAGCAGATTAATATATTTCGCATTTTCCCCTCAACATTAGGGCAATTAATCAACAATAAGTTATAGACGATAGTATTTTTATCACTCCTGGCTAGCATCAACTAACATTAGATTCTATAGCTTGACCTTTGATCATAGACCGGCTCAAAATTAAGAAAAGCCGCGCTAGTAATAAATTTCTATGTTTTAATAAGTTAAGAGTAATGTATTATTAGGAGTACAGTTTAAAAGAGAACTAGGGATAGGCAGCTTTATATAGGCTAAATAATAGTTTAGCAATTGATACATTATTTTCGTAAAAAGATGCTATGTCCTATACATCTACGAATAAAGAGACGATGTGTGGGACTGTATGACATAAATACTGACATGATTTCTGAAGAGCAAAATAATCCGAACTTTTTTAGGGTCGTTTGGTATGATCCTCAGATAAAATGTAGAATTATTTTATCTTGTGTTTAATAGAATCTTTTTATTTTGATATAAATAAACCCGGAATTATTTATATCATAATGTTAGGACTACTCATACTTGGCAAGAAACAATGTAATGAATTAATGCAATAAGTTTAAAAAAAAAAAAAAAAAAACTCATACAACGCCACATTGCATGTGTGATAGCAATCCCGGGATAAGCTACTCCGGGGATAAAAAAATCAAAAGACAAAATTATCCTTTTTCAAAACTCTTCTTCAAAGACCTCTAAGAAAACCAAGGCTAAAACTGAAAATAAACGCATATCTAATAATAAAATTAAACATATATTAGTAATAATTTCCCCGTATATCCTATTTTTAACCCTATAAAACCAAACATTTACCCAAAAAATATATCATTAAATAATCCTGTTATTACTTATTTATTTAATCTCTATATTGTAATTCGTTCACTATTATTCCATTATAACTGGTTTGCAAACTAAAGTGACCTACTAAACCCTAAATGCAATTTGGATTATTACGCGGCCATTGAAAGAAGATGATGAAGCAAATTTCCTACTGGGGACCCGCCTATGTGAAAGCAATGCATGCATGTGGTCCTTTTTTCCCCTTACGTACACAGATAAAAAGGATCAAAAAGCTTCCAAAACCCTAATTATCTTTTGTACCACACTTCTTCAGTTATCTCTTCATCTTCTTAGTCATCTCCTTTTCATGAATTAAGGACCACAAAAAACTATCTTTTCTTTTCTCTCCATTTTAAGCTTAAATGACTTACCCCATCTTACTACATGATTTTTTTTGGATCCCAAGGAATTTCAACACATATTATAAGTTATACTTCAAATCTCAATCTTTCACCTGTCTCTTTCAACTTAACGAACACCTTCCATTTTGTACTAGATCGATCTACTCCTATCCCTCTATCTTTTCCTTCTCCTCAGAGCAGCAGAAGCTTCGTACTCTTACCACATTCGGGTTGATATATCCAATGTCAAAATAATTTATAAGAGTTTAAGTTATACTATATGAAGTTTATACTATCAACTTACCAATTATAGCATTTCTAAGCTATCATATCATGCTTGATATTGAGAATTATTCCCAATTATTGCATATCAACTTCACTGGCGGAGCCAAAAATCCTAATAGAGGGATTCAAAAAATAATATGCTAAAAGTACATATATATATATACATATATAAAGGGGATTCAACAATTATACATATACATTACAAAAATGTATGAGGGTCAAACTAATAACTAATTTTTTGCATGAATTCGGACATAAAATCTTTAAGTTTTTTTTTTTACAATAAATTTTTCATATTCAGAAATTATGTAAAAGGTAACTAGTATAAGTTACACTAGTTAACATTTCAAAATATTTAACAAGTACTTACAAAAATGTAGTTAAAGAAAAACTTGTTTGACTCTTTGAATATTAACTTTCTCACAAAACGTGGAACAAAGGGAGTATTTACATATATACGCCGTGCAATCTACCTGCAAATTGGGGATTCAATTGAACCCCTTCACCATACATCACCTAACACTGTAAAAAGTCTTTAAATTGTCGTGCACACAACATAAACTCATTTAAAAGAAAAAAATGCTGAAATTTTTAGCAGAAGAAGAAGCAGTCATCATTAGCTCACATTTTAGGCCTACTTGATAGGGTTATGCATGTAGAAAAAAGTTGAATGAAACCACAACAGCTTAACTGTGAAGTATGGGATGAAGAACCTGATGCCAAAAAGATATATATTGCCTCTTACCTTATATAGGATAATAATACATTTTTTAACCTGGTTTACATCGATGCAATAAGTGATCTCAAACAATTAATATCCAATCATGAGTTTTCTAGCTATAGAACCCATATATAGGAATAATTATGAGCAAAAGATTAAAAAACATACATGTGTTGTTATACATATTATATCAGTATCGAATTATTGAGTCACCAAGGCACATACCGATTGATGACCTGCTCTGATTTTGAAAGTTGAATAGCTAGCCAGCAGCTTAATGAATCTAATTCATGGCATGAAACATTTGGTCATGAATAATATAGCACAATCACTCCACCTGATCGACAATACTGATATGATATATATCTGCTCTGGTATCATGTTGAAGTCTATGATGACACTTCATCTAAAATATTTAGCTGTTATTAAGAGCTGCACACTCAACAGAGAGGATCAACAATGATCTTAATTGGAGGGCTCTCTTCCCTCACTGTTTTGAGAAGGTAGAAAATGGAAAGGTCTTATAGATTGGCTTGCGGAGTCAATAGAATGTCTAAAGGAATTTTCTGAACTGGAATTCAACATTTGAAAGTTGATTTCTTTCGGATCAAACTCTGACGACGATGCTCCCGCAATATTATGTTGATGGAAAAATTGGGGCAATCCTGGTGGATAAACAACAACTTGTGAACCTAATGGCATACTAGACATTAAGTTGAAGTTGTGAATATCTTGATCATGTTGATGAGATACTGAATTAGCCCCATGACGATGATGAGAATTTTCTGAATGAGCTAGGGATAAATTTGAAGGATCCCATTTCAGGAAATTAGAATAGGCATTATTATTAGATGGTTCCATTGGAACATTATCCCAATTGAGGTTGCTATTGCTCTTAAGACCCTCTTTATTAATTTGAGAACCCCCAATTCCTAACATAGGATAAAGATTAGGGTTCAAATTTCCAGGAGGAATTTGCAACGGGGGCAATTCGTCGATTTCATGCTTAGCTGCATTAAGCAACCAATCAACAACTTTACTTGGTTGATTAAGCCCTAATCTGTCTTGAAGATCATATAATTGAATAGCAGTGGGAACTGAAAGCCTTACGCGACGATCTCTTAGCCCTCTTACAGTGCAAACCTTGCTGTGCCTATCTTTTCCTCCAAATGCTCGTGAGACACGAACGATTCTTGGATCTTTTAACCTTGTCCATGATGTTGTTGAGTTAGACGACGAAGCCTTGTTATTCGGAGTGCTTTTATTGCCATCGTCGTCTGGATTGCCCTCCTGCTTGTTGACTTCTCTTGTAATCATCATATAATGTCCCTCATAATTGAGGGAGAAAACAGCTCCCTAAGGGATATCTTCTGAACAAAAGGTAGTACTCCTTTTTTGTTCCTGGTAATATCTCTGCCTTTTCACTCAGATTAAAGTTTCTTTCTTCAGTGTCCTAGCTAGCTCCTTGATTTCTGTTTGATACCTTAAAAAAAAAAAAAAAAAAAAAAAAAAAAAATTATCTATTTAGTATAGACAACAAGTAGGACCCTAAAAGAATTTTCATACTGATAGAACAACAACGCCTAAATCCCAAATAAATTGGGGTCGATTACTTGTCATTTATTGAGGGTGTAGATGGAGCTGTATCAGTATACTTTCTGCTACTGATATTCATTAAAAGAAAGTTAAGGCTGATATTACTAGAAACTAAAGAGAAAATGGAAATCATAAAAATTGCAAGTATAAGCACTTAGAAATCATGTACAAACACTTTGTTTTTTTTAAAAAAAAAAAAAAAGAATATTCCCAAATCAGCCATCTATTGGTAAGGAAAATTTTGTATATAACTACTAGTAACATCTCTTTGTATAAATTGGCTTTTATTATAAAAGACATGATATGAAGGTAAAGCATGAAAATTGGCATGCCCTAGAATTTTGTGGAAGAATAGGAAATACCTGAAATAGAGAGCTCTATTTGAAGGGAAATGCTTAATTTCTTCAACTCAGCAAACAGTTGCAAAGAGGAAATTGTCTTTGATTTCAGAGAACAAACATTATAAGGAAACTTAGATAGTAATAGTAAGAGAGAAGATGCTGGACTCCAACCGACCATTTACATATAAGAAAGAAATGGACCACATGTTGCCACGTATTGTTTGGCATCTAACAGATAAAATGTTATTGTGCCCGTCTATTTCTTATCAAATGCTCAGCACGCTTGCTGAGCTATCATGCCCCTTGAAATTAATGAATTGTGTAACTTAGTTTTAATTTCTCAGCTAATCTTGCCAAAAATAGGAGGCAAGTGCACCAGTTAGAAACAAGTCCTTAATTAGTAAAAGGCAATTTGTTTATGAACAAGAGTTTTATCTTTCGACAATAAAATGTTGGGGACCATTTTTCACGTAGAGAAAAGTTGGCCTTGATGCTTTATCGACAACTACAAAAGGCATTCTTGTTGAATTCGTATATATCACATGGGTCGACTGAAGCACGCCTTGCTACTTGTAAAATTCTCACGTTTTCTTTCAAATTAAGCTCAACACAAGTTATCTGATCTAAACATTTTAATCTTCAAGCTAAGCTTTAATTTGTATTATGGCATGGATGAAATAGTATATGTGTTCGGTGTGTGGATACAACAAACTCTCACATTAGTAGCTAAAAAGAAATAAAAACTATTTATAAAGTTCTGTATATTCTTAACGATGTGAAACTTTGTGAGAAAGACATGCGAGTTTGGTCTAAAGTGGAAATATCACATGACCTTGTTAAGACTATCTTTGGATTGTTTTACCCCATTAATATAGTATTGCATTAGTTTATGGTGCGGGATAGTTTCCTGAAGTTGCTGTTTAAGATTTTCTCTTTATAGATTATTGGTTTGGTAGCTCATATATAAACAGAAACAATAAGTGGCGGCGAAGGTATGAATTTCAGAATTCAAAAATATGTACTCAGTATAATTTTTATACTTAGGAGGTCAAAGTGCTGACCATCTCGTCTAAAAATTTAAGTCATTAGAGAGAGCACACTTTTTTTTTTCTCAATTATATCTTTGATATAGGAATTCAAAAGTCATATACACAGTATAATTTTTCACTTATATACGCAGTACAATTTTTCAATGAATGCGATTTCGTTGAATCTCTTCGATAAACGTGGCTCCGCCACTGAAAATAACCAAGATAAGATGGATATGATCAAGTAATCTTGATAGGGAATTCTTCTAAAAGTACTAGGAGCAATTCCAGGATCAGGACAGATCACGCAAATACTTTAAAGATTGGACAAACAAAAATAATACGAAGATAAGTGATTTTGCCAAGATCATGTGGTGTTTAATTAATTAACTTTTTACTCCAAGAGAAATTAAAATAAATCATGTAATGGTGATAGCAACATGAAAGGGAAATGAGAAGACTTTCCCTAATAGATGAGGGACCAAACTGATCATTTTCTTTACAATGCCCACTCAATAGATGAAGGACCACCCACCACTGTATTGCAGAGAGATTTTGCACGGACCAACAACTCACATAATTATGAAAGAAAAGCAAAATAATTGAAAGGAAAAAAAAAAGAGCGGTTTATGCGTTCTTTTGGTTGTGCTGTCAAGGAAGACCCAAAAGTTAAACAAAAATGCCAGTAGCTATTTTGTGAAAGGAAAAATAACATGAGTATAGGAAAGGAAGTACTACCTTTCATTTTCTTAAAAAGAAATAGAAGAAAAAAGACATTTCGTTAATTCAGAAAACAACTCCCCAGAAAAAAAAGGAGGAGGAAATTAAGCACGAGAGAGTAAGGGAAGTAGGGTTCTGTTGTTGATTAATCTCCTGTATAATTGCAACTCCAAGTAGTACCAAATTAGGTTAGAAAGTGTCTATTATGTAGGGTATAGGAGACTCAAAAGTCTGTTTGTCCTGCAGTATGAACAGGGAATTAAGAGGTGGGGAATATCAATAAGAAACAAACAAGCAGGGCGGATTTACTTTCAAGTTAGGGCTTGAGCCTAACTCACGTCCCAAAATTAAATTTTAGTGCAAGACAGATTGGCCCAAGACAGGAGAACCTGAGATCTTATCCGTCATCGATGTGGTATATTTTTCCTCACACTCAGATCTGAACATTTTTTTAATCCTGAATCCACTGTCCGGTTTGGAGCTTGTTTCCACAAACATCGGTCCGTGGCATTCTGCCCATCGAATTTTTTTGAGGGCCCACATCGGATCGGGCCTAGGTCTGGCTCTGATACCGTATCAAATTAGGGTTTAGGCCTAACTCACACCCCAAAAACTAGTACGAAAGAAGAAGGATTGTCCAAGCCTTATAAGAATCCAGAAATCTTATCCGTCACCGATATATTCTCTTCATTTACAATTTTATTTATAAGTTTGGCAGGATTCAGTAATTTTAGCCCCTAGTTATATTAATTTTTTTTTATATAAATAAATAATTTATTCATAATTCAATAGATCATTCTTTCTAAATTAAGAAATCATGAACTCAAAATTTAAATGTTTACCTCCTTTGCTAGGAGCAAGTAAAAAGAGACGGATATGGCATTTTGATTAGTTTAGGCAAAGCTACATACGTTGTAGCAGACGTGGTTATAATTGCCAGATCAATGATGGCCCAAAGACAGATTCACAGCAAGTCTTTTTAGTCAGACTTTAATTTCTTCAGTAATAAGAATAACCATCCCATTGAATAGAATATTTAATTGAATTATGCTCCAGTCCACAGCCGCAAGTTCCACCGACCCGGCCCGACCCTTTACTGAAAATGTTGAAATCCTTCTCTACACCTTTATCATGTGCATGATAACTAACGTATTCAACTTCTCCTTCAGTCTTGACGTTAGTCATTTGTACTTATCTGTTTATAAGTGTTTACTACGTATAAAGAGAGTTTCGTATAATTGTTATTTTAGAAAATCAAGATAGAATTAATTATTAATTTTTATTTTTATTTTTATTATTACTCAATAAATATGGAGAAAGATTAATGTGATAAAAAAGAGAATAGTATTAAATTTTGATCAGAAAATAAATAAAAATGATATAGTAAAGTTACATTTCAAAACAAACATGATAAGTAAAGTGGATTGGAAAGGAGCATGAGATAGACAGTGAGGTAGAGAGTGATTCAGTGTTAAATAAATTTATGTATAAATTTATACGGAGCAGGCCAAAATCAAAGTGATGCATGACATTGGCCAAACTATAGCGACTAAATCGACCGACTTGTGAACGCGAAATTGAATGTATGGTAGCTGAAATTGTACTACACTAACTATATGCGCCAGCTAGCCCCAATTATATGAATCAATTTAAGACTTACTACTTAACATTGAATAATCGGGAAATTAATAGGATACACTATGTATCTCAAAATCGAAAATCCTAGTGATATCTATTGAAGTGTGTGATAAATTTATCCAAATAAGTAACATATTTTTATTTATTTAATTTTGTCTTAAATAAAGCTGAATTTATTTAGCTCCAACAAGGACTAAAAATGACACTACTTTAATAATTATGTATTTTCACTAGAAACTGATGTTGACTCTTATGAAATGATAAAGTTGCTTCAAATATTTAGTGAGAAATACTCACATATCATATTTGACTTCAGGTTTCTCACGACTAACCTAGGATTAAGCATATCTATCAGATGATCTTAATTTAAAAAGAACATAGATATTTTGCTTTTTGATGTTCTACCCACATGTATTTTAATTTATTATGAAGAAGACATAAACAACGGGATTAATTTCATCGCTAGAAATATCCTCTAAAGTAATATGATGCAGCAATATAGAATAAAGTATCTTTTATTGCAGAAAAGAAAGAGAAAATCAATAATTAAGACTTTTCCTGGTGAAGGTGAAGACGGTAAGGAACAAAAGGTCAGAGTTTATAAATGAATGAAAGCTAGGAAAGGAAACAAATATAACAGCTTATTTCTTGATCAAATCTTGTCAGATTCATTGGTAAAATGCTTACTAAGTATTATACTCATACCTGCTTAGCATTAATTCCTAAAGTTTCCTCACCTTCTACCTTTTCTGATCTAAGACCAATCAGTCTTAGTAACTTTTCAAACAAAATTATCTCTAAAATTATTTCAGTTAGATTAAATCCTTTACTTTCTACTTTAATTTCTGACAATCAAAGTGGTTTTGTAAAAGGAAGATCTATCACCGAAAATGTCCTTTTAGCTCAAGAAATCGCTCAAGGAGTTAAACAGGATAACATCGGGGGCAACATCATTATCAAACTAGACATGGCTAAACTACTGATAGATTAGCTTGGCCTTTCCTTAAGGTGTTCTTAAGAAGTTTGGTTTCGTGATATGTTTACTAACATGATTTTCGGGTTGATATCGGAGTATGGTACTCATTATCATTAATGGAGCCAGAAGAGGATTTTTCACTTCTACTCAAGGATTGAAGCAAGGAGATCCTTTATCTCCTTCCTTGTTTATCCTAGCTGCAGAGGTGTTGACAAGACAACTCAATAAGCTCTACAACAATAGCAGATTCACTCCTTTCTCATGAACAGAAGGGACCGCAAATCAATCACCTTCGCCTATGCATGATATAGTTATCTTCGTGGGCAAGACAAGATCCATTAAAGCTGTCATGGAAGTGATTCGTAGATACGAGCGCAGCTAGGCGTTAAAGTTAATGGGGACAAGAGCTTCTTCGTCACGGCTCCTAATACGGCCAACTACAGGATCAATAGAATGAGACAGGCTACTGGATTTATGGAAAAGTAATTTCCTTTCAACTACCTAGGCTGTCCTATTTATATTGGTTGTCGGAAGATTGAATATTTTGATGGGTCTAGAACAAAGATTGTTAATCAAAGCAAGTGGTTGGCATGGAAAATCGCCTCTTACCAGAGGGGAAACTAATTCTTATTAAACATGTTTTGCAGGCTATTCCAGTATACACTCTTGCTGCTATGGACCCTCCAAAGGCAACTTTCAAGCTTATTGAAAAACATCTACAAAGATTTTTTTGGGGTTCGACATCTGAAAAAACCAAACACCATTGGAGCTCTTTGGGAGACCAGGCAAAAACCAAAGAGGAAGGTGGTATTGGGATTAAAAGATTACAAGAGATCGCTGACACATTTTAATTAAAAGATGGTGGAATTTCAGACCAATCAATCCCACGGGCTAAATTCCTATATTTTAAATATCGTTCTACTATTCATCCAAACACAAAGAAAAGAGCATATTTGACAAATACATACCGAGTAAAAATGATGAATATCAAACTTGTAGAAGACAAAATTGTTTGGAAAATCAACAATGGAGAATGCAACTTTGGTGGGATAATCTGGGATTGAAACGAGCTTTAGCTCTTCAACGGCCCAACGCTCCTAAATCCAAAAAGATCATCAGAATAATTTCCTAGAACGGAACACTTGGAACGAGAGGAAACTTAGTGCTTTGCTACCCGATAACATTGTCGAAGAATTCTTAATATCTCTCTGCAACCCGAATAAACAAGACTATGCAATTTGGAATGCTTCCATGATGGTAATTTCGATAATCATAGTGCTTGTATAATAAGAGCTAAGTTCCCCAAAGCAATGAATTTCATCAATCGTGTTTGGCATAAGAACATTCCTTTCAAAATATCCTTTTCTCACGGAGGATGTTAAGAAGAAGCTTCCATTTGATGATATACTCGTAAATTTAAAAACAACATACGTTAGTCAATTACTTCCTACTTGTAAATGTTGCACTAATCTCGTGAAACTTTGGAGCATTTTTTCGTACAGGGACAGTTGGCTGTACATATATGGAATTACTTTGGAGCTCCTCTAGGCATCAAAATTACAAATCAAAATCCAAAGGGCAATTTTCGTATTTGGTGGAAGACGAGATCTATCAATACCCACAAGATGATTCTTAAAATCACTCCAATCGTGATCCTTTGGGCTTTATGGAAAAGTTTCTCGCTCCTACAAGTATGGAGATCACAAAAAACCTATTCAAAGCAAAATCATTTTTCGTATTGACAGACTTGCAAAGGACAACGGCCTACGCTTTTCCCAAGATTAGCTTCCTCCGCTATGGACACAGCCTATGTAGTCTAAAGGGAGCGATGAAACCAAAAGTTATTCGTAAGTCGGTCCAACGGAAGAAACCAGAGATCGGACGGGTTAAGATAAATACCGATGGAAGTTTTGTTGCCCAAAGTGGAAAAGCTGGAATGGGAGGGGTGATCGGGGATCATCTGCTCATTAATTATTGCCTTCTCCGCCCCATCGAGATGCGAAAGTAATAACTTGGCCGAAGCTAGTGCTTCTTTGTTCGTGCACAATGGTGTATGGCAATGGTTACAATCGCCTCATTCTTGAACTTGATTCTCTTTTGATTGTTAATATGATCGAATGTATGACCTTAGAAATTCCAAGCTCGAGAGACTCTAAGCTCTTTACATACTCTCTATCGAATCATGTTAACTTCCAGTGTCACACATTGTTACGGAGCAGAGGCCAACCAAGTGGCGGATGGCCTAGCTAAACACGGTGCAAACCGAATTTCTCCTATGCTACCGATCGATCATAGATTTTTGCCTAGAATCATTGTGGTGCTTACCACTTGGATGCTTGTCGCCTGCCTAGTTTAAGAATAAGATATGACAAAGCTAATTTCTTTGTCGATTGATCATGTATTTTGCTTCCGCTTTAAGGGAATATTTCATCCCGATCACGGTGTAATTTTCCTTAAACCGCGAAGAGGTCCCGCCAAGCCCCCTCTTCTTTTGTAAGCTCTCTTCGTTGAATATATCAAGCACTCGGGCCATTTGTGATTAAAAAAAAAAAAAAAAAAAAAAAAGTAATACTATAACTTTTAATAATTGAATTCTAATTGACATAAACACAGATAAATATACTTGCACTAAACTCAGTGCTTGATTTTGTTTGACTTTTGAATATTCAAAAGAAAAATAATGAAGTTAAAATAAGGGAAAACAACACAAAATATTACCCCTAAAATGTAAAATATTTATCCACTCATGTCCCTTTCTAAACTAATTTCGCTTCTTACCCTATCGACTGAAAATATTTACTCGAGTACCCCTCGCCCAAAACCCTTCCTCCATGATACCATTGCAGTGTATTTATATATCATGATGGTATCATGTAGGACTAAGAGAAGGACTGAAGCAGTCCTCCATGATATCATCTCAATATATTTATGTACCACAATGGTATTACGGGGGACTTCTCCACGATACCATCACAATAAACGTATATAAGACAATGGTCACATAGAGGTTTTTTTCCCAGAAAAGTGTGTCTTTTGAATAAATGAACATGACACCATCTCAGTATATTTATATACCAAGTTGGTATCATAATTTTGGGGGCATTTCGGGTAAATAGTTTTAGGGCATGAAAGTAAGAGGGGTTTGGGAGCTAATTATTTTGTTTTCAGAGGATAGCGACGTTCTTTCCCCTTAAAATAATCCATTAAAAAATCTTTTTAAATGATTATATGTGATACGATTAGTTTGAACAAGAAAATACCTATCCTCACCTGGTGTTTACTTCAAATCAAGCAAATTAATTTTTACAGTAATTAAAAATTAAAATGTAGATAAATTTTTACCTAATACTAAACCGCTCTGTAATAAGTACCCAACGGCTTTCGGTAGAATAGTACTCCCCCGTCCCACTTTATGTGACACATTAATCAAACTATCAAATTATCGACGTGAATTTGACAGAGACTATAATCTTCAAATTTAAAAGACATGGAAATTAATAAAGCGGCAATCAATTTTTTTTTTTTTTACCCTCAGATAATATTGTGCCACATAAAGTAAGACGATACTTCCTTCGTCTCAAATTATCTATCACTTTTTTGTTTTACACGCTCTTAAGAAATATTCATAATGATGGGTATTTGACTACTTTACCCTTATTTATAAGTTATATTCTCTTTTCATTAAATGTTTACTCTATTTATGTGTCATCTCCATTAATGACAAAATTTTACAAAGGTAAAATGGAGAAAAGATAATTAATTGTCACTTTAACTTTTAAAATGATAAATAATTTAACTCAATTATTTTTAGTAACCAAGATAATTTGAGACGGGGGAGTATTTGATATGTCATCATTTTCTAAACTATATTCAATGATCCCGCTGATAAGGCAGTAAATTGCTATAATTAGAGAAATCAATGGTTATGGTATCTCTTGTATGTTTCAACATAGAAATATTGCATTCTCATGACTCATCTTAAGGTAATTAATCGAAAGGAGGGTGTCTACCGAGAATCGTGACTGTGAATGTTAGTAGGTTAAAAAAATTCACCTAATTGGAAGCATCTAGTAAAATTGCTGTCCATACTCAGTAATCAAACAAGTCCTGATAAAGGAAACTTTTACAGATTTCTGACTACAATCAGAAAACATTGTTGTCAGGCATATTTCCCTTTCGATAATTAATTAGTTAGACTACCCATATGAAGAACTCCGATGATTTATTCCCAGTGATTAGCTATAGGTTTCTCAAAAAACAATCCACTGCCCTTGGGATATTTCCCCTTTTCCTGCCAAGATCATCTTTCTATCTGTCGGTAAATGAATAGTCTCAAAGCAAAAATAAACCAATTACTACTCTCTGCTCCCGTTCATGTAGCATGACTTTTTATTATTAATTATTCAGTTTAAAAGGAATAAGTTTCGGCCTGTTTGACCAAACCTCAGGTAAGGTTAAAGTATTTTTTCAAAAAAAAATTAAGAAGTGCTTATAGCTTCACAGAGTTACAATGTTCGGCCACGTTTTTAGATGAAAAAATAAGTGTTTTTGAATAGTAACAGAAATTATTTTCCAAAAACCGAAGAAAATAATTTTTACTAGAAGCACTCTTGGTCCCTTGAAACCCTGCCAAACACAAATTGTTGTCTTAACAAAAACAAACAGTACTCTTCAAAAGTAATTTTCAAAAATTACTTCTGACAAAAAACACTTTTCAAAACAAGAAGATTAAAAGAAGCTAGCCAAACAGACTATAATGTTTCCTTTCTTGAAAGTTTACGGAAATTCAAACTATGTCACATAAACTAGAACAAACAAAATATTATTATTATTCCCTTTTTTCAAACAAGTCGAAGTTTGACTATATGAATTCTGATTGATGCCTATTCCACTCCATCCATTTAAGCTTATCTCAAATGATCAATATTATTACTTATACAAAATAGAAATAGCATTATTAGAAATTCTTCATGCTATTTTTTATTGGCATATAAATCGATAGATATGAGCGAAAGAATACAGAAAGAAAGACAAAAGACTTAAAATATTGTTTATTATGTCTCATAAGGGAAATGCAGTAGCAGTTTACTTTCTCTGCTATATTTGCATTATTCACTGCCACTGACAAGCATTCAATCTCAATCTCAGTTTTATCCATCAGCCTTTAAACCCTCTGCTTCATTTTTAGGGTTTCTTTTCACTGACTAACGGACGAAATTAAAATGCTGCATCACACAGAACTGACAGTATGTATGGAGATGAAGATAAAGATGAGACAAAATTTAAAAACTTAGATGCTTACATATCGCGTACAGTTACAGCTGAAGGCCGGGAAAAGTACGTTAGTGTATATTGCGTAAATAAGATAAAATTAATTTTTAATCTTTTTATATATAAATTGTAGGATCCATTCCTATAAGAGAAACTCTCAGTGTGATGACAGATGGTTGAAAATTATTTTAGGTTGCAAAGTGGAATTTCAAGTGTTGATATAATTCTGAATGACTGGATCCGCCACTGTAAATTAAAGGATATAACTTCATATGTTACATGATCAAGAAGCTAAGGAAATACTAATGCTAGTACAAAGTAAACAACACTTGGAATTTCTTCCCGTCATTTCAAACATTGGTGGACAGAGTTACTCGATATCCGTTCTAGTAGAAGGTAGTAGATATCCGTAAAATTAGTTGAAGTGCGCGCAAACTAGTCCAAACACCACTATTACTAAAATGACCGGTACAAAGTCTACAATTGAAAGAAAAGATAAATTCGGCTGATCAGGCAAATACGCCAATCATTAAAAATTGAAAGGGAACTCTCTTTTCTCCTATAGGTTTTCATGGATTCAGTAAAGCACACTCCTTTTTGGAAAGACATGATATAACCCTAGAAATGTATAATTATTGAAACATTTGATAGTTGGATTTGTACGAAAAGCTAGAGTCTTGTTTATTTGAGGGTAAAGCAAAGTGCTGTCTCATTTCCAAATTGGGTTAAGATGTGAACCATAAAACAATATGTCCGCTTCAATTGTTGTTGGATTTTTGGGGCATGCGTGACTGTCGTACTATTATTCCATCTAACGATAACACACTTAAATTTGTACCAAAAAAGAAAAGACTCTTATTTGTTCCTGTTCATGCCCACAACACTCATAGCTTTACCCCCCAACTTTGACCCCAACATTGTGCTTTTGCACATCACTTTATCTTCTCTTTTTTGTTTGTCTAGTCATTTCCTGTAATTGGACCAAGGAAAACTTGTAAACTTACTGGAAGACCAATTCAGAGACTATTAGACGTCTCGTAGAGCAACTTCCAACGAGGAGAATACAAGGTGTTAGCTGAGGACTCAGCTAACGCAATGTAGAGTGAACTCCAATAACAAAGTGTGCTTTCAAGTTAAGAACACTAGGAATTCATGGTCCAGTATAGTGTCATCACAGAAAATCTACCTTAAATTCATTTGAGGGGGCGTCTGGTATGCTGTAAAATGTTGTCCATCAAGATATTTTGAAAATTAATATTTTACACCATATCAGATACCGGAGTAGCATCACGAAATTGGTGCCAGTTCAACTGGAAGGCTAGAAGTAAAGCAACAAAGCAAAAAGTAATGGTCACAACTCGCAAGGATTAAATATTTGGTTAGAATACTAGTATTATCATTCCAAAATACTCATGCCTACTCGCAAATTATCTGGCAAGCATCACCAGCTAAGAAATTATTTAGCACCTTGGTGGTAAGAAGCCAACACATTCATCTACCTGTCTTCGTTTTGTATAGGCTGGAACGGTTTTGGGAGAAGAAATTGAGTTACGTTTATATTTGGAAAACTAGCACTTATATGACCCGCTTTTTTGGAAGTATACTGATTTTGAAAATCGAAATTCTCATGCAACAATCTTCTTGGCAGGGAAGTATTGTGTCGATTCCAGCAATAAAAAATGATTGAGATAAGAAGTTCAGTAATTATATTGAAGCCACAACTAAAATCGATTTCATTATTTTTGAACGGTATGAAATCAGGCAAAGCTGCAACATCATAAACTCTGGGAAATCAGAATCAGACTATATATAGCTAATCACATGCAGCATTCGACCAACTTCACCCTTCCAAACACAAGACAGGAAACAATCTGCATAATGCTAAATGAACAAAATTATTCAACTGGTGAAACTTTTCACTGTAAAACCAAATTGCTCCAAGAATATATATCTCAACATGTTAAAAGCAAAGGGAGTACATTTGCAATACACTTGGCTGACACTGCAAAACATCATCAGCTAAGATTATTGACAGCGAGTCTTCACCACAACTGCACAGCCTGGCAAAGAGGGAATTAAAGTAGTTACAAATTATGTGATAATACCAGCAGACAGCTAAAGACATCAAATTCTCCATGACCAAAGAAAACAGAATTAGATTTAGAAAGAAAAAAAAAAAAGATACTACATTTTTCCATTCTGTGGAGGTGCCTATACAGCTAACACTTTTTTCTAGCTACCTGCACTGCTGTGATAACTTCTATGCAATTGCTGATCCTTTGACAATTCAAATGCTAAAACAAGAGGATCAAATGCAAGGAAAGGGGACACTATAATGACATATGCTTAACATTGTGGAATTTCAGAACGTTGCCTCCATTTCTTGCTCTATAGTATTAAATTGAACGCTTTGTAGTGTTTAATGAACTTCTAACTCCACTTATTCTTGCAATAAAAGCACTAACTACTAGTTATTTCTCTTTACGATACGCCACAAGATATATGGTGGACTCAAAGCTCAATAAGACTAGTGGCAAGTCTAATTCGAGCCCACTCGAGTAGTAAAGCATGCCAAGCCTGACTTTCCAAGTAACCAGTTTGTTGGACTAACGACCTTGAAGAGCCTACGCTTTATTCCTTTTTTCTTTTTGTTTTCAACTGTAGGCCAGGTATAAATACCAAGCAGTCCTTATCTTCAGTTTTCCTCATTTACCAGTAGGCCGCCTCTTCTCCTTCTCTTAGTGTTGTTCCTTCGTGTCACCCTCTCTCCAGCATATTTTTGTCATAAGGTAAATAATCTTATTAATGTTGGGAAAAAACCATATAATTTTTTTTTTTTTTTTTTGGGAACTGCAAAAAGAAAACTCTTATAACTCCAGTATACAAATATGTAGAAAACCTACAAGCAAATACCCTCTCTCCAGCATACTTTTATCGTTTTCCCTCTTACTTGTCTCTCTCTTTCGTTAATTGGCCTAAGATCTAAATTAGATGAGCAGCTAGTGTAGATATATTGCCAGCCATATAAAACAACCCTCCTACTCATCTCCAGCATCCTTTAGACAAATGCAACAAATCCATAGTCTTATTTCAGTATCAGATGCATTGCGTTTATTTTTGGTTTTCCAGTTGTATGGAGATTTGAGGATATGTTAAAACTTTGTTCAACTCAGATCTTTTCTTATTATTCCAGATATGAGAGTTGTAGGATAATTTTTGTTAAGCTTTATTCATAATTTTTACCAATTCTAAGTTTGGTTTAGTAAAAGTTATTTAATCGTTCACTGTAAAAGTTAACCACACCTGTGGAGCCAGTCTCTAGCTCAGAGAAAACCTGACTGTCTCGAGCTCAAGCTTGATTAGACTCAGGCAAACCTTGAGCTCATTGTCACAACTAAACGGACAGTAGACTTTTGGACTAAGGGGGCTAGAACAAGGCACACACCCTGTGAATGTTCCAAGTATATAGCATTGCTTGCCTCAACATCACCCCCAAGCATGGACTACTAGACATACTCTCAGTTAGTTTTCTCTTTCATCATCTCCTAGGGACTAGCTATATAATGAAATAAGCACATGGCAATTTGTCGGACAAGTTATCCTAATTAAATAACATCACAATCCCATTAAGAAGACCCTATCACGGCTCTCTATCGGACAAGTTATCCTAATTAAATAACATCACAATCCCATTAAGAAGACCCTATCACGGCTCTCATAAGGTTACCATCCCAAACCAGTTGTAATTTTATAACTCTTAAGTGCCTTTAAGATATAGATGGCTACTTTAATCTAGAAGAGTATCGACAGAAGTTGAAGAACATTACTTTTTTTTTTTTTTTTTTAAATCAAGCAAAGGTATTTTCATTCATAAGCATGGCCAGACTGGCCGTATACATGGGGTGTAGCAAAAGGTAAAGAATCTACACAATATGATTCTCTACAAACTCCGCCCAATCATCTATACAACAAGGAGCTTTCTGATAACGCCAAAAGAAAATAAGGGAGCGGAGACTACTCAACTGAGAGAAACTTGATTGTACTCCTTCAAAAGCTCTCCTACTTCTCTCTCTCTCCACACTACCCACATTAACGCAAGTGGAACAGTGTTCTGAGCCCTTCGTGTGAAGGACATTACTATATCTACATAGACAAAAAATGAAGTAACTACTTGTTTGTTGAGATAATTCAGTTTCATGCTAACATGATACACAACTAGAACTTTCATATTTCAAACTTCATAACTTTTGATCTCATCAAGATGGTTGCATCTATTCTTAGTTCATTATCTTGTTATAGCTTTAAAAGGGTGAAATAAAGTGGTTCAGAACCATGAGGTCTCATATTCAAATCCCAGTGGAGGCAAAACACTAGGTTAATTTTTTCCCATCGGTCCAACTACTGGCGGATAGAGCTTGTGCTGGTGAGAGAGAGATAGCAAGCCGGCCTGGACACCGTGGTTATTAAAAAAAAAAAAAAGAGGTGAAATGAAGCACTAATATAGTAATCAAGGCACATTGAACTTTCTTAGGCAAAGTTATACATATTTAACTTTATATGTTAACAATAGAGTCGACTCGACCTAATCGCAAGTACATAAATAATAAATCTCATCAGAATGATTTTGCCAAGTCAACTACAATGTTAACAATGAGATAAACTTACTTTGTGTCTCACACAACTGACACAAGTTACGTGCGACTTCTTATTTGTTTCACAATTGGTACACCCAAAATTTCTGGACCCAAAAGTGTCCACTGACTTATGAAGCAAAAAGAAGCCTCACACAACTTGCGTGAGTTGTGTGAGTCACAAAATAAAATTTCTTGAAACTGACCAGAACATGCAAACACCATGATAATAAGCGGAGTTCATGGAAAGGGAGGGGAAGGGAAGGGAAAAATTTTAGGGAATAGATTAGTGTACTTCCATTTGGCAAAGCACTTATATGCCCTTGTATGTTGTTTGGTGTGATCAAAGGGAAGCAAAACAAACTTTACTTTTTATCAGTTCTGAATAGGTTAAGGGAGCTGACTAGAATAATAAACCAATCATTTTGACTACCCTCCCTCGCTATGCCTATTGCCCCACCTGAATCTTCGTCATCCAACCCAGTAGACAAAGAAGTAGACACTAACATGATTGCTAATTCGTGCTCAGAGACAATCTGGTACTTTAAAACAAAAGGAGGAAAAATCCATTATATAACATCAGTCGTCAAACTAGTCAATACTCAAACAGGTTATGGAAAAAAAAAACATAAATTAAGCTAATCCTGTTTTGAAACCTTATCAACTAGTGCTATTTGGCGTAAATATTAAGTGGTATAAAAGATAAGGTCAATATGCAATTTTTTGTCTTTCTAGCACATGTGGTTTTGGTAATACCACATTATTTATTTGTTAAAAGCACCATTAGCGGTACAATTTTGAACAGAATGTTTAATTGGGTAACACTAACACCATTACTATCAGCTATAATATGCTGTTTTCCTTTAAAAAGGGGAAAAGGAGAAGACTTGAAACTTCTAAAGAGGTTGGGAATTGGATTTTGCTGACAATTTGCAAAGGGCACAATTGTAGAAGGGAAGGAAAACTGGAGCAGAGGCCAGAGGTGATCATGACAGCGGCAAAAAGCAAAAAGGGAGAGTGTGCCACCAAAGGCTAAGTTTTGGAAAGGGTGGGATGGAGCCATGGAAGGAAGCAACCTTCATTAGCAAGAGCCAAAAAGGAGGCTACGGTAGCTCAATCTGGAGGGCAGAACAAATGGGGGCAACAACAAGGTTATCAGGAGGGAGAGACCACTCCATTGGAGGGAAGGGTAGTTAGGACGTCACTACTCACGAGCTACGGAAAGGCAAATGCAGAGAGGTATGACAACAGCAACTACGGGGCTTAAGGTAAGGAAGGAAGAAACTCCTTTTAGTTAAACATAATATACAAACTTCAGCATCTTTTGTACCAGAACTATTTGGTCTGTAAACTTTCTTTTCTACTTTAAACTGGAAAGTATTTTAATAAAATTGCATGTCTATTTCAATTTTAGGTATTTAATGCATTGATTTACCTTTTGCCCAGTTTTTTCTGATAGATACCCCACATATTTTCCCCAATAGCATAATGCTCAAATTGCACAAACCTAGCTAAGCAGTTCTTCCTTTTAAATCTCACTTCAAGTTTAGCCCCCAAATTCTGATACCTACACAAGACTTTCTCATTGTAGACTGCTATCAAAGTTGCCAGTACATCCCATTTTATCTTCCCACAAGGAGAGGGAGGGAAGGGATAAAATCTCATCAAGTGCTTAAAACGCCAAATAAAATTCATTTTCCTTCCCAAATATCTCAACTCTTACTTAAATATCACTTGTTTCAATTAACTCTTAAGCATTGTCTCCAACGTCTATACTCAAAACATCACAAAAACACAATCTGCATGCCATCTTATACCTTGTAGGACTACCATATGCTATCACCTACTTTAATACTCAACCAAACACTGCAAAATGATCTAGATATGTTTTTCCATGAAAAATAGAACATTTTCCTCCACACCAAACACACCCCTAGAGTAAGTTGGAATACTACATCTTCAAATCCCTAGCGGAGACGAACTAAAAGAACCACCAATTCAAGACAAATGTAATAAATCGCCGACAATCCCCATTAAAGAGAAGCTCTAAATTCCTCCTATATCAGAATACCAGCTAAACCACAGTGCCTCGCATATTATCATCAAACGTTCAAAATAATAAACTCTACGAAACAATGAGGACTTAGAGAAAGTAGATTACTTATCAGAATGAAATGGGTCCAAATAGAGCATAATACATAAACAATGATATCTCCTATCCCAGCTAGTTTCATAATTAAGCAGACACGACTGATTAATCAAATAGAAAACTCAATTTCCAATTAATGATAAATAACTAAACAGATATAACAAAAAACCCTAAAAATCAAATGCGAATAATACCTTCTATTTCTGGTAACCACCACCAATAGCATTATCATCCTCAACAACCTTAGCAGTCAAATAAGGTTTAGGGAAATCATTAACATCAAACTTATACTCCATCCTCATCTTCTCCACATCAGCTTTATTAAGGACCGTTCGCCTAATTGGAGGACGGTTACGTCTCTGGTCACGAGAATAATACTTTATATCAAACACGGTTTCCGGGTCGGATGTGGGCACGATTGCTTCAGCTTGGGCAGTTGCCGGGCAGAAGATACGGTATTCTGTTGCTTTGGGTATAGAGGGGACATATTCGGGACTTGTTTGGGGACCTGTGAATTCCCATGGTTTTTTCATGAACTTTTTTAGGGTTTGGATCACCGATTTGCCTGATGAAGCCATCGAAGAGATTCTTCAGATCTGTTTGATTTCCTGGTAAAGGTAGGATCTTTTTTTGTTGGTTTCAGGACTGAGACGACAGACTCTTTTGGGCTGGGCAAGGGTGTTTGCGGGTTGGCCTTTGCGCCTACTCAATTTCTCAACGGAAAAGGGCCAAATATACCCCTGTACTATCGAAAAATGACCAAATATACACTTCATTATACTTTGCGTTTATACTTTGAGCATAAATATACCCCTCCGCCATTAAAGTTGACTAATGTGAAACCCAATCCCACATGACATTAATATTTTAAGAATTAAAAATCATGCGGCATGCCACCTCACTAATCAAACTTAATTTTACACCTCCTCCTTCCATATCATCTTGACCTCCATATAATATCGTCATTTGTGCCTTTCTCCGGTTTCAATTCAGCACCATGTGGGATTGGGCATGCCACATGGTATTTGCGAAAAAACTCTCAAAAGGCATATTAAAAAGTTTACCTTCATCACTGGATGATTTCTTAAGCCTGCAAACTCTTACTTCCCTGACTCCATCCATTCTTAAATGAGAGAAATTGTATTCTGACCTTTTTTTTTTTTTTTAAACTGGTAACTTATCTACACAGAGATTATTTCAAACGCAGCTAAAACTGAATAAAAGAACCAAATGCATTAAATCTAAACGTCAATTGAAGTTAATTGAAATGCATTAGAAGTGACCGCAGTTCTTGCAGCAATGGTTTTTGTTGTTGACTTATTGGGGTTTTAGCTAAAAATCTACTTTTCTTTTTAGGGTTTTTTTTTCACCATTGCTGCTATCTTGGCAAGAACTTTCAATTTCAAGAACAACTTTTTCTGGACTAAGAGTTACGAAAAGGGGTATTAATTTCCTTAAGAAACCGTTCGGGTTTCGTTATATCAACTCCTTCATCGTCACAGGAATTAGTAGCTTCCGTGTCGTAACAAACGATCCCGATTTTCCTCATGGGTCTGGTCGGGTTTTCGAAATCGGTTTATGTGACTAAAGTTCTTTTAGCAATAACAAAACCATTGGTAGGAGGGGTTCTGAACTTCTGATCTGGGAGAGAGGAGAGAGTGGTGGACGAAATTGAGAGAGCAGGAGGGGTAAAATGGTTTCTTTAGTGAGGTGGCATGCCACATGATTTTTAATTCACTAAAATATTAATGCCACGTGTGATTAAATTTTATCTTGGTCAACTTTAATCATGGAGTGACATATATTTGCGCGCTAAAGATAAAAGAGGTGATATTTTGCCTCAAAGATAACGAGGTTATATTTAACCCCTTTTCGATAGTACAAGGGTATGTTTGGCCCTTTTCCGATTTCTCAATGACCAATGTTTAAACTTGGGTAATTTGCACTTTTGTCCTTGTCCTTAATTTTCGTCCCTCAAGAGGAACAGCTTTCTTCACTGGGCATAACATATATTTTCACATCATAATATTTCATGAGTTATCCCACATGCCTTTTAGATAACTTATGTACCGCTAGGCATAAGTTTGATTTTGAAGGACAAAAATAAAGCTAGCCCAACAACATATCCAATTAAATCTCATAATGTGGGGTCTGGGGAAAGTAAAGTGTACGTAGACCTTATCCCTATCTTGAAAGGTAGGGAGGTTATTTCCGAAAGACCCTTGGCTCAAGAGAAAGCATGACAAAAAAATGTCAGATAAGGACAAACAATTCAAAGTATATGAAAATGAAAATAGCGAAAGCGAAAAAACCATGAGTAAGCCGTGTGAAAAAAAGGAGTAGTAGTTACCATAAATAAATAAGATAATCGAAGTACAAGAAATAACAGATAGTAGCAAAAATCAAAGCAAGATATTTAAAGGGAAACAATTAAAGATCATACCATTTGAAGCGAAAACCGTGCAATTTCTTCTAAAGATTTTCTTATAACACAAATTGAGAATTAAATGATGCAAACTTTCTTAATTTGAAAAACGAACTGTTAGCCAATATATAAGAAAATTGGATTTTTAACAATTTTAAGCACAAAATAAATATTCATATAGTAAGATTGTGAAAGTTTAAATGGTCAATCCTATTTTCTTGTTTTTTTTTTTTTTTTTTGGGCGGGGGGGGGGGGGGGGAAGTCCTAATTAATTACCAAACTGTCGAGTTGGTTGAATAGGGGAATCTCTCAAATGGGAGGTCTCAGATTTGAAACACCCTGCATGCTTTCTCGGTCGAGCTCATCGCACGAGGCTTGCCTAATGTATTTTACCTTTCCTATGTTTGCAAGCTATTACATTGGAGGGGTTTACCTTGCGCGTGCATCAAAGGGATAGCCGCTACAAGTTCCCCTGTCAATATAAATTTTTTTAATTTATTACAAGATAAATTATGAAAAATTCGTAATTTTTTTTTATATAAATTTTTTTTTCTCCTTTAAATTATCGAGAATCTAAATTTAAAGTTATTTTCGAAATTTTTATTGGATATTAACGTGAAAGAGATATAAGGAACAAGGACAGACTTATAGTACAATATACAGATTCATGGAAACCAATAGATTTTGTCCAGAATTTGTATATACCTCTGAAAATACACTAAATACTCATAATATTTGATTGTATACTCAGTTATTAGTGTATTTTAACTTAAGATTATTATAGAAATCTATAAACTTCTATTTATGGATAACTGGTAAAAGGTTGTGTACATATATTTTAGTTTTCAAAGACGTGTAACGTGAGGGAAATTAAGAGCGTAAATTTTTTGGGATTAAATCATAGGCGAAGAAGGATAACTGGATAAGTTCCTTTCTTGATTATTTTTTTTCAAAAAAACCTTAGGTTCAATCCTCATATTGGTCATTATTTAAGCCTTCATTCCCCAAATAAAAAAAAAACAAAATGAGACTAGGCCACGGGCAGGACACATAAGAAGTGACGCAGGTAGCATTCGCGCATTGTCAGTCCCTTTCATCCGCTTAAGTTAACTATACTTATTTGCTTCCCTAAAAACCAATACTCAATACACACACGTTTATCTTTGGGCAATTGCTCACTCAAATCTACCAAATCTTTTGTCCTTTCACCATCCTTTTACTACTTCCATTTCAGGTAATTTTCGGTTGGCTAAACTATCTTTCTTAATTTCTTAATCATTTGTTTAATCACTCCTTAACTGTTTGAGTTTATATTTTAATACTAGTATCTATTCTACAACTGGCATTGCATCACAATCTTCCCTCTTTCCTAGTTCAAAATTCGCGCTGTTTCACCATGATCAGCCCCCATTTCTTAATCATGATCAATGTCAAAGCTTATATCTTTATCTTTTTTTTTTTTTGGGATGTTGATTAAAATCGCGTTCGATTGGAAATGTTGCGAATTAAACGATTGATTCAATGTTTCTCTAAGTTGTTGGTGACTGTTTGGTTTTTGATTGTGATGAAGGCTTTGTAGGTTGACAACTGAGGCAGATCTGTTGATTATAACTATACCATTTTTGAATTCTGCCAATAGTCAAGACTAACATTAATAAAATGAAGAAAAAATGTAACATTACCTTGTACAACACAAGGATTTTACAGTCAAATATTTGGTGAATTTCTTAATACAAATACAGGCCTGGACAAAGGCTATTGGGTTCACGCAGAATTTAGTGTGTAATTCATGGAGCACTTGAACCCATGATCTTTACACAAAACTAGGTGTTTTGTGTACGCATTTCTAGAATTGATCTAATATTACCGGTTGGCACACATGCTATAAAAGGCTTAATGGTGCACTTGGTTGGAAGCTGAATTATTTACCAAGAGGAACAAAGATCAATTCTCACTTAATGCATTTCTTTTCTCCTTTCTATAGTAGTGCACCCTTGTTCTAGAGATCCTAAATCCGCCTTTGAGTCCACGTGAACCCATACCTTACAGGCTAGGTTCCGCGCCACTCATCCTCAATGCTACTACTAGTTCTTTTGTTTTTGTTGATTTGTAAGCTACTCAGGGTTTGACATGAGATTTCTGTTCTTTATTTGAAGTGTTGTTGTCATCCTCCAACTTATGTAGTCTCTTTTAGCTATAGCTTTAAGAGAATCAAAGTTTTCATTGACTAAGAAGATCTATATAGGAAATACCAATCAGTTGGGAGTATGTTTTAGTCATGTTAGTATGCATACATCACGTCCTATGATTTCCAGGAGTCTTTTAGCCCTATCAAAGATTTTTATGTCAATAGAAATTATGGAGAACTTTTCGTACTTTTTGTTTAAGAGAAATGTGGGCTGGTCAGTAACACTTCATAGCGCCGACCCAACTTGTTTAGGATTGAGGCGTTGTGGTTGTTGTTGTAAGATTTTTTATTGACTGGAAAAAAAATTATAAATAAAAAAAAGAATCTTCATTGACTGGAAAGAGTGACTACTGTTGTTTTTGAGGATGCATTTTTCTCCCCTTTTCTATTGTTGCTTTTATGGCTTAATGGGTCTACATAAGGCCTTACCTCTTTTTTTTGTAACTAAGGCTTTTATTAACTTTTAGGTATACCCTGCCCGCAGAGTCATCTGATTTTGCGATTTAATCTGGGTATATCAATATATGTTTTTTCCTAACCCGCCCTTGATTAGATTCTTATTTCAGACTCTGAGCTACTCATGTTATGCTTCTTCTTTTTTTCCTTTGAAACTGACATGCTTTGTGATATTGTCCGGCTACTAAGTACGTAATTTTGCCTTGGTGGTACTTTCTTCTTGTATGCATTACACATCAGAGGTGGTCTAGACTGACTATTGTCTTGCTAAATTTTGAACAGAATGGCTATGGAAACTACAGCTCTACCTTCTGCCCCTGCTGCACAAGTGATTGGAAATGCCTTTGTTGAGCAATATTACCAAATTCAACACCACTCCCCAGAGTTAGTATACAGATTTTATCTGGATTCAAGTGTCTTAACTCGCCCAGATTCTAATGGTGTGATGACATCTGTGACAACAATGAAAGTGAGTATAACTGCATTTGGTTAGTTCCTTCTACCGTACTAGAGATTTTTTATGAAGAAAAAAAAAATGACGGTCTATGGCTAATAACTTCTATCTGCTGTTGGTCTGATAACATAGTAGGTGCTAGTTCACAAAGAGAGTTTTGCACCTTCTAAGTCATGTGTTTTTCATTATCTTGCCTCTATTAATTTAAGCAGCCTAGAACATATTAAATTCTAGTCTGAGAGATCTTGCATGTATTGATACTAATTGATATAGGAAATCGAGAACAATGTTGGAAAAGGAAATGTTTATAGTTAATATCCAACTTATGAATTAATCTTAGACCGTAATGAGAAGTTGAGCAGTATAATGTGAATTGTAAAGCTTTGGACAGTTTCAGTTATAGAGTTGAGCATGAATGTTAATTGCCAATTTACTTCGTGAGTCTTAATTCTTAATCTTATACTGTGGTTTGGTAACTTTTATAGGTAGAAGCAACAACATACTCTTTCTTCTTTCTAGATGCAAATTGTCAAAAGAAAATATCTCCTTGTTGTGCTGACAGAGGTCAACAACAACATACCCAATTGAATCCCACAGTGTGGGGTTTGGGGAGGGTTAAGTGTACGCAGACCTTATCCCCACCTTGGAAAGGTAGGGAGGTTGTTTTCCACTCCTCGGCTACTAAAAGAAAACAAGGAAAAGAGTCGATACGACAAGCAAATCAAAGTAATGCGAAAATGAGAAATAACAAGAGCAAAGAAGTCATGATAAAACAAGATAGAAAAGACAAGACCCAAAACATAAAAGCAGAATCAAAGGGAAATAAAAAGTAGAGCAAACTACGCCTACTAGTGCGAAAGAAAAGCGAGACTACCTACTAGCTTTTTATCCTAATCTGAGTCCTCCACAACCTCCTATCTAAGGTCATGTCCTCGGTAATCTGAAACTGCGCCATGTCCTGCCTAATCACCTCCCCCCAATATTTCCTCTTTTTCTCTCTCTACCTCTCCTAAAACCGTCCATAGCCAACTCTCTCACACCTCCGCACCGGGGCATCTATGTCTCTCCTCTTTACATGCCCAAACCGTCTCCGCCTCGCTTCCCGCATCTTATCCTCCACCGACGCCACTCCCACCTTGTCCCGGTGTCCTCATTCCCCGATCCCATCTCTCCCAGCGTGCTCCACACATCCACCGCAAAGATTCTCATTTCCACGACTTTCATCTTCTCGCACGCGAGAGTTCTGGCCGGCCAACACTCGCCCGCACAAAGCGAGTCGGCCTAACCACCACTTTGTAGAACTTGCCCTTAAGTTTTAGTGGCACTTTCTTGTCACACAAAGACTCGAAGCGAGCCTCCATTTCAACCAACTCGCACCAATACGACGTGTGACATCATCGTCAATATCCCCATTTTTTTGTAAATGTACCCAAGATACTTGAAACTTTCTTTCTTTTTTTAGATGACCGGGTACCAAGCTTCACTTCCATGTCGACTCCCGAGGTACGCCATCGAACTCGCACTCCAAGTACTCTGTCTTGGTCCTACTCAATTTGAATCCTTTAGACTCTAGCGTCTGTCTCCTATCTTCTAGCTTAGAGTTAACTCCGCTACGAGTCCCGTCAATCAAAACTATGTCATTTGCGAACAACATACACCATGACACCTCACCTTAAATTTGTCGCGTCAATCCATCCATCACCAAGGCAAATAAAAAAGGGCTAAGAGCTGATCCCTGATGCAAACCCATCAGAACTGGGAAGTGCTCCGAGTCTCCTCCTATAGTCCTTACCCTGGTCTTGGCTCCATCATACATGTCCTTGATCGCTCTAATGTACGCCATAGGTACACCTTTAGCCTCCAAGCATCTCCACAGAACCTCTCTTGGCACTTTATCATAAGCTTTCTCTAGGTCGATGAATACCATGTGCAAGTCCCTTTTTCGCTCCCTATACTGCTCCACCAATCTCCTAACTGTGTTGACAGAGGTCCATTGTCATAATTAAAAAAAAAAATACCATTCTCGTGGTGTTGATTATAGAAAATGCACAAAGTTTTTGCTTTGATGACCAATTACTTTCATTTTAAGAATAGTTGTTGAACCCTTTCCTTCGCCTATTTTACAAGGAAAAACTATATATTTTGGTATCTAATAGTCTAATGCAGTTCAAAATGATCTTGTGAGTGGAAAGTTCAGAGTTTATGTTCTGATGGAACATCCAGAGACTTGTATTTCTCTTGGCGATTGGTCATTTATCGTTTCTCTAAAGTTTTACTATGAGATGTAATTGTGCAAAATGTTGAAATGCCTTGTGTATTTTCTATCTTGCTCCACGTTCAGATATTTCTTTATTGTTTCCTTTCCAATATAATCATGGGAAGTTTGCAATATAAAATGATGATTGATTTCTTATCCCACAATGCCTACAGTTTTTTCACTACTCTTTATGTTGGAGCAGAGTATCAATGACATGATATGCTCATTAGGCTACAAGAACTACAAGGCAGAGATAAAGAGTGCAGATGCACAACAGTCCTACAAGGATGGGGTGATTGTATTGGTAACTGGATGCTTAACTGGAAAGGATAACATGAGAAAGCGATTCACCCAGACGTTTTTCCTTGCTCCACAGGACAAAGGGTACTTTGTTTTGAATGATGTTCTTAGGTATGTAGAAGAAACTGAGACTGATAATAGTTCAAAAATGGTTAATGGAGTTGAGGATGTACCGCCCGTGTCTTTAACGCCTGATCCAGGTTGGATACTTTGTCTAATTCCACAACTTTTCTTCTTTTTCCTTTTCAAATCACTTACCTGCCTTTTATGTTTTGATTCTAGAACCTGTTCATTTGCTTGATCCTCCAAATCACAGACAGCCTAGCTCTCATGGAGAAGAAATTCCAATTGTTGAGGAAGTAGTCCATGGTTCTTTGGAAGATGAGAGACTAGTTGGTGATGAAAGAGAGACTGTGGTGGGTGCTGAATCCCATGTTAATGAGAAACATACTTCTGAGAATGCAGAACCAGCTACTTCAGTTGACCAAGAAGATGCTCCTAGGAAATCTTATGCATCAATTGTAAGTTCTCAAACAAAGAAAGGGCCCACCAAAATCTATGTACCCGCTAATTCAAGAATGGCTTCTGCAAAAAAACAGCCAGTTAATTCAGTAGCACAAGCTCCTGCTCCTGAATCATCAGTTCCTACTGCCTCCAGTGGTAATTTACCTGAATCTAAAAGTGCTCAGTATGGAGGTATAATATCAAAAAAAATCTTGCACTTGCATGAAATATATCACTATTCCTTACTTTCATTTGTGAAGCATCCTCTGTGGGGGCTACTAAATTAGGAAACTATCATACTTGATTTAGGATGTGAAGGAATGCTGAAGCGGATGAGTGTTTGAGGTTTTCTTCATATTATGGGCCAGTGGATCTACTTGCATTATCATATTTAACTGTTTATCCATTGGCTTCCTTTTCTTATTGTTTACAATTTTATTAATAGTGTTGTGCCATCAAATTTTACTGACTTTTGATTCTTGCAGCTGACGGGCACTCCATCTATGTCCGCAATTTGCCTCTAAATGTTACTGTTGCTCAACTTGAGGTTGAATTTAAGAGATTTGGACCCATTAAGCAAGGAGGCATACAAGTTAGAAGTAATAGGGTTGGTCCAGAAAGCATATTTTACATATGTCCTCCTCTTCGTTTACTTAGTTTTGTAGATCTTTAACACTGTATCTGTGGATTTTCATTTTCTGCAGCAACAAGGATTCTGCTTTGGGTTTGTTGAATTTGAAGATTCAAGCTCCATGAACAGTGCGATAAAGGTTTGTCCCCTGAAATCTTTTTTAGATGGGCTATCTTCATCTGAAGCTAAAAATTTGTCCAGTATCCAGATCTTGTGTTATGATTAGTTGCCTGTATGCAAGCATGTGATGAACAATTCCAACTAATTTGAAATGACGACGTAGTAATTGTATAATTTGATAAATTGCTAAACTAGTGAGTTTGCATTTGATGACTATTGTTGATGTGCATTGTTCTGGATTCCAGTACTAGGTAATAGACTTCATTTAAAGTCAATCTATTTGTCTGCGAGGTTTTAAAATGTGTAGACTAGATCTTTTATGAGGGTGATATTCCTTTTTTCAGTTTTCCTTCCTCCTTTCTTTGTTATCTTGATGTCTCGGGGGATTATGTGTTTTCTTTTCCCCATTTTATTTATTTCTTCTACGTCGAAACGTGCTTTAATATTGTCATTGTTACATCCTTCGGTTCCATAGTTTTCATGTACCGTTTCTTTTATTCAGGCGTCACCTATTACAGTTGGAGGTTTTCAAGCTGATGTTGAGATGAAGAGAACTACAACTAGAGGTCAGTTACACGTCTCTATTATCCCTAATAGCTGTCAGATACCGACTTCAACCAAGAAATTAAGTCATCAATTTCTTCTGTTGGTCTTTTGTTTGTATGGTTAAAATCACATTTGTTGTTTGGACCACAACTTCTTCACATAAATGATACGTCTGGGTTTTCAATTTCCTATTGCAGTTGGTAGCGGGAGAGGCCGTTTCCCTCCAGGAAGAGGAGGGTACAGAAATGACAATTTCAGGGGCCGTGGAAACTTTACTGGAGGTCAGGGCTATGGTAGAAACGACTTTGTTGGAGCGCGTGAATTTTCAGGGCGTGGAAGGAGTCAGGGAGGACGAGGTGGTGAAGGTTACCAACAAGGAAGAGGGAGAGGCGGGCGGAGAGGTGGCATAAGTCAGATTCCTGATTCAGCATAGTTTGGCTGAAGAAGTTTTGGTTGCAAATTTTGACTTAGTTTTTTGTTGCCATTGTGCAGCAGCAGATCAGTTTAGCTGTGCCGTGATAGAAATCTTAACCTTATCTTCCTTCTAATCTTTTCGGTTCCTGTAGGCCTTGTTTTTTTCAAGCTTAAGTAAGGAGCATTTTTTTCTAACAGATTTTTTGTGTAGGTAATTTTATGTTTCATAGGGTAGAACAATGTTACTTGAAGAAATTTAATGTTCTTTCTAACCACAAAAGAAAAGGTTTTTGTGTATTAAGGATTTCTTTCATTTTGGTGAATCATTGGAGAGCCTAATGAGTTGGGTATTCGTTTAGGCCTTTTTTGGCAAGGACAAATGTTTCATCATAGAACGTAACATACTAACATGGGTATCGTAGTGGAAAGAGTTGCCATGGATGTTGTTGCAGTTCGAGAAATATTTATCCGTACTCATAGTGTGTCTAGACTAAATTAAGTAATCTAACAAGAAGTCACCAATTATAATGTGAACATATAGATATCATGCGACTATAGTTAAGTGATAAAGTTTATTTGTGTGGTGCAAACATCAAGTGAGAGTTTCATATCCATAGTGAATGTGGTTACTTGATCTCCTTATATGATTTTCAGTGCCTCACCTCTTGAATTAGCTTTTATGATTGATTGAGTTAGATCTGAAATTATTTTTAACATGGTTCTAGAGCCAAATTCATCCCAATTTTTTATTTACGCCATGTTCATTTCTTAACACCCTCCCAATGGAAACTACAGAAAGTTTCTTTCCAATCTTGTGTAAATTGTCATCTTTCTTGCTTCATTAATGGCTACGAAACGAAAAACCTCAGCAGCTTCATCAGTCATCACAATGACTTGACATATTAATCCGTATTTTACCTCCTCGGACTGCTTAATCTGGAGAATATTCCATTGGGAGATTCTGAGGATTTACCAAGAAAAAGGAGCACTTAGAATAAGTTAATTCCCTCCGTCCAAAAAGCAGTTCGCCATCGCAGTTGTTTCGACCCAAAATAAGTCATTACCTTTCAAATCAACGCAGTAAAAATTGGCTCGTGTTTTTAACTATGCCATAAACATTAAAAAAAAGTCCTCTTTAATATTGCTCAATTTAAAACAAAAAAAAATTATAAATAGGGATAATTTAGTAAACTCTATATTTTATTTATTTATTTCTTAATGGGTATATTATTTGCTAAGATGAAGATTATTTTGGGACGGAGGGAATATTATGAAACAATATTTGAGAGTAAGCCTTCGAAATTATTTTTTTTAAAAAGTTACTGTATTCTTTTTGAAGCAGATAGAATAACCTCAGCAGAAAGGAGAAAAATTCACAATCAAAAGCTTAATTGTCCAATAGGCCCGAAAGAATATTGAAACCGGGTCGAGTTAGGACACAGCAATTATAAATTAAACACTGGATCCAAGCAACTAGTAGCAAGTTGCTCTATTTATATCTTCTTATGACAAGACCTGCGTGGAAGAAAGCAATATGACGCATCACTCTTTCCACCAGCCACGTCTATTTTTCGCAAACTTCTTGTTTAATCAAACATCGATAAAGGTGAAATAATACTAATTAAATAGAAAGAGAAAAAGACAATTCTAAAAAAATTAATAGTCAAATTGGAATAAAAAAATTGGTGAATTGTATACGTTTCGATTTGTGATCAGGTAGCACGCAGCAGTAGTACTATGGAGTGGAGTATAAAATGCCCGATATGGCAAGTTGCTTTAATTATATCTTCCAAGCAATATAAAATGGAACAGGTAAAATAATAATACTGAAACAAGACTTTAGAAGAAAAAAAATTAATTAAGTAAGAAAAGGTAAACATATTGTCAAATTGGACAAACAAGAATTGGCAAATTAGACACGTGGCAACTTGGATAAGGTAGCACGAAGAAAACTGCCAGGAAATTGGTATGGACGTATGGTTGTCCATGCTTCGATTCAATCAAGTATTTCGTTACTTTATTATCATAAATATAGACTTAAAATTAGATTTTCAAATTGTTCTAATCATTTCTACAATTATTTTTGGTATCGGTATGATTTCGATTATGTTTTACTGTAAAACTTATTTTTAGAACATAATGCAATAATCGCACGATATATTATTAGGAGTACCTCATCAATTACGTAAGATAGTAACAAGCATAATTTAACACATTACGTATAGCTTAAAATATTATATGTTCGTCATGTACTCCCTCCGGTTCAAAATAATTGAGGATTTAGCATCTAATAATCGGTCCAAAATAATTAAGGTAAAGTCTATCAAAACGGTATTTAATTCTATTTTTTAAATTTGCCCTTAATACATTCTCATATCCCCATGATAATTGTGTTAACCTAAAAAGAAAAAAGATCATAGTTAAAGGTATTTTAATCAAAAATCCTTAACTATTAGGGATTAGTAAATTCCTTAATTCATATGCCAAAACTTAAAATCTCCCTTATTTTGGACCGGAGGGAGTATAGTTTTTAGAAGTATATGCAATACTCACGCAAGATTATAATTTATATGATAGAGGCTGTAATAATATAGGTTGTCCAGTTTCAAACTAAAATCAAAATTATTACTAAATTAATACTATTGAAATTCAGCAAGTTGCGATATTTATATCTTTATCTGACAAGACTCGTGTGCGACTCGAGCACTTTTTCCACTAGCCACGTCGCCTTCAGCAACTTGCAAATGGATCTAGCTGTTGTTATCTAATCATATATCGACACGTGTACTCCAACCTCCACGTGTAAATGTACATGTATTGATGAAAGAGCAAGTTGTAGTCCTTTTGAGGGGTCCACAACAGATCTGTTTCTTGATTTTTATGCTTAGCGTATTTTTGGGAGATTCTTTTTGGACCACTTGCCTCTTCCCTTCTCATAAATCACACTTTAATGTACTATTTTTTTTTATTCTTTTGATTTTTCCACCCGGTGTTCAATATTTATATTGAAACTGATTAAATTTTAATTTCATGGCGAGTTGGGGGAGATATTTCCTACCTAAGATCTTTTCATATCTGGTGACTCAACTCGAAATCTCTAATTAAGAGCAAAACAGCATCATACACTACACCACATCCTTTCGTGGTCATAATCATAATTCCTTTTACTCTGATGTGCCTTTGTTTTCAATTTATCCAGCTCAGTTTTCATCTTTTTTGTCTCTCCTATTATTCTTCTCTCTAAAGACACCAACAAATATCTAAACTAACATTCTTGGATTCTAAAAACTTAAGCGTTATTGCTTTCATAAAGTTCAATGATAATGTGTCAAATTTATTTCTGTCGAGAATCAAGTGCTATCATTTATATTGTTTTCATGTTTTGTCACTTAAACTATCTTATACGATAAAAAAAATTAACTTAAAAGTTGGCTCGCTCTTGTCTTGTGATTTTTTTTTTTTTAATAGTGATGGTGTTTGAGCCAATTTTCACGCATTGACGAAATATTTCATCGTGTACCTAGTTATAAAACCTAGACAAATAGAAGAAATTAGTGTCTTTTTCTTTTTGTTGGAATTTGACTTTGATATTTAATGTACGTGTCAACTTCAAACCATTTGGGCCACACCCTGGATACCTTTTATCTAGTGATATTAAAAATTTTACAATGTCAAATCAGTAGCTTGAATTGATTTTTTATGGTAATACATTAAGACTATCTACTTCATTTAGTATTAATCTATTTAACGGTTGGTTAGTTCACTGAGGAAATTATATTTTTTTGCCAAAGGAAAATTCGGTTTTATCGCCCTCTTTGTTTTTTGTGTGTGTGTGTGTGTGTGTTTTTTTTTAAGGTTAATCCCGAGTATTTTTCTTGAAAGAAAAAAAATTGTTGTAAAGTGTACTAGCTGATTATAAAATTAGGACAAGGATTATCTATTTTATTTAATAAACTAGACTATAAATGTTTTGTTATAAATACACCGTATTATGTATGTCCAGTCAAATAACGATTTTTTGAATAAGATTGCAATTGGATAAACTTGCAATCAAGCGCGCAAAGTATTTCATGCTTGACGTAGATTATGACCAAACGGTCACGAAAAGCCTTGCGGCGGCAGATATGAACTTGCAATCAAATCGGCGAAGCTTGCGTGCGCAAGTAACGGCGCTGTCATCGGCAAGTAGCGCCGCCGGCTTTCCTCGAAAAGCTACGCAGCTTCTTTTCTTCTATAAATAGGAAGTCAATTCAGTTCATTTCTACACATCAATTGAAAGAGCAATAAAATCTCTCTCTCCCCCAAACACTTTGGCTATATTTTTTGTTGTCGTATACTTTTAATATTATTTCATAACACGTTATCAGCACCAGACCCTGTCATCTTGAGCAAATACTTTGAAAGCCTCAAAGGTATGACTTTCTTTTTCTCAATTAATGGTAAATCTTATAAACTTGAATTTGTTGTCCCGGTATATCGGGAAAATGCTCGTCTTGGGTACTTAATGGTGATATCTATCTTGATATGTTGGGTCTGGCAAACACCATCAAAGATAAAAATCAGGGTCTGGCAAACACCAGCAAAGATAAAAATTAGGCATCAGATCAAGACTGTGCTAAAGCAATGATATTCGTTGTATCTTGATGAGGGCTTCAAATTGGAATGACTTTAAAGATCCTCTTATCTTTGTGCAATAATTTGAAAGATAGATATGACTACATGAAGAGGGTCACTCTTTCACAAGCACGTTTTGATTGGATTTGAGGGAACCTGTTTGGTTCATGACCATTTATGCCTCAAAATTGTTCTCGAAGAACAATAATGTTACGAGGGATTATGATGTTAATTTCATATCCCTTAATGGCTAAATGAGAATTTGCAAGAAATAGATGATCACCAGAAGTGACAATATTTCTTATGAATTGTTGTGGCTACAAACAATTAAAGATGTATTAGAGAAGAATTCTCTACATCATATGTATGCTTCCTTTTTTGTTGAAGTTGCAATATCTCAAAAAGGATTTCTAAGCTATCACGATTTGATATGTTTAAGGCACATTCAAATGATTGTGTTATATTCCTGAAGAATGAGCACTTTTGATAAAAGCTATAAATATAGATTCATTCCCTGAAGTGAATGTGATAATATTTAGCAAATCTTATCAAATAGACGTGCACTTGGTTGTGAAGATATCACAACCCACCTCCAGAAGAGGTAGAATATTTGAGAAAAAATATTCTGAATATTTTATGCTCTACTCTTGAAGTAGTAAGGTTGTAAAATTTACTCCTGAAGTAGTAAATACTCTGCATTTTACTCCGAAAGCAGTAAAATGTTGTAACTTACTCTCGAAGTAGTAAGACATTAACTTCTACTCCGAAGTAGTAGAACTCTTGAAATCTACTCATGAAGTAGTAGATATCTGAAATTGAAGTCTCTCGAAGAGGTTATATATGACAGCACCATTTATCATAGATCGTAATTGTTATGATCAGATAATAAATTGTAGTAAACCTGAAGTTTACTAGCGTAAAAAATGGTTATCATAGTGAAACTACAAGTGATTGGAAGATTGAATATCTCCAAGTTACCGGGTAAGAAATACGTATGTGATATGTTACCCGAGCATGATGGAATCACACGTCACAATAAACCAAAAGTTTATGACATGAAATCTCATGCAATAGTAAACCAGAAGTTTACTAAAATAAATAGCACTCATCATGGTAAACTTCAAGTTTACGGGCACGGATAATTTTATCAATTGACAAGACCATTTTGGTCCTCCTGATTTAAATCTGATGTGCTAGTTGAGCATTCAAAATATATTGAAGAACTAGAAGATTCTTCAAGAATTTTTTTGTGTTGCTTGTTCTTATGATAAGTTGATTACACTAGCTAATGTTGGGACGGAATCCCTGAACTTCTGAAAAATATAAAAGGTAAATGCGGGCCCCTTCACATGCAATATGATGTCTTAAATAGATGCATCTATGAGACGGTCACATGTAAGTTTATTGTCAACTGGCAATTTAACATTTACGAAGTTATTTGCTAAAAATAATTGAGTTGGAAGTACAATTTCCAGAATATGTAATCAAGACAAATTATTTTGATAATGCTGGTTTGGCATTGGGCCTTCATAATATAGCTAAACCATCGCTTATGAGAACAGAGCTTCAGATGTTGGTCTGAGATATGATATATTGCATACAATGACGTTTGTATGCTTCAGACCAATAAATTATGATAAATTCTCCCCTCATAATTGGTTCAGGGTCAGGAACTAGATGTTCCCATCTTATAGCTTTTGATGTGCGGTATATGATTAATGGATATATCATGATGCACACAGATGAATTTCTCAAAGAAAATGGGGATATGTGTTAGCTTTTCTAACATAAGGGGGAGAGAATATGCAGCTAAGAAATATGTTGTGAATCATCATCAATGTGATCCTCAAATAATTCAAGTCAAATGCTGGAAGCATTTGCTGACCATCTATTCCATATTTCATCTGCAAAATGCTCCTAATGTCCCTGAAGAACAGAATCTACAACATGTATAGAGTATGATAGACCAATCAGTTCCAAATGTAATAATCCTTGAAAAGAGGGAGGAGGAAATGATCAAAATAATCATAATAAGGAGGCAATATGCTCTTGAAGAGCCTATGACATAACACTTCATGAAACCTTATAGGAGGTTCAGGTACTTGAAAATAATGAAGTGATAAGATTTCAGTAAGTTATGTCAAATTGCAAACCCGATACAAAATGATATCTCGTCGACGATATCTTTTATACAATATTGCACGCAATATTGTATAAGATTGTAAGGATCTGAGTTTTACGTCTCTTAAAGCATCTTTGACGTAGAAATGATTACCAAGTGATATGATATATCTTGGTAAGCGTAAACTTTATTGGACCTGCAGTCCAGACATTATAAGTTCTTGGGGAACTTGTTCATAATCCTTACATGGAGTAAATCAGGTAAGGTGAATGCGATTTAATTGTCTTAGTGAATATTCATTGACCAAGGGAACAAAGATGATTCTGTTTGCCCTGGTCTCTTTATGATAATCAAAATCATTCATATTGTTATGCAAGTTGATTACTTGAATATTATTAGAGCTCTTGAAAAGTTTCAAAAGTAGTAAATTATCTACTAAGTAGGCGTTTGGACATGCGATTTCATCTCTGATTTCATCTCATGAGGTGAAATCTCAAATCATCCAACAAGGCATGATTTGGGATTTGCAATCATGATTTCAAAAAATATAAATGTAAAATTTGACCTATACTTTTATATTTTGTAAAAAAAAAGACAAATAAGTTGGTAGATATATTTATCAATCATGTTTACCAATCGGGAAATGCATGCTCGGTGTGAAGAGATTGTTCGTACCATGTGGGAGGATTATATTAAAGAGTAGTTACATTACTATTCATGTTAAATTTTCCTTTTTATTGAACTAAAGTTTGATCAATTGATGTTGTATTTTTAGAAAGGCCTTAGTAGCGTATTAAATTTTATTATGAACTATGATTTACTCATTTGATAAGATTGTATAAAAATTGAAAAAAAATTTGATGGTTTTCACAACTTGTTGGGTTTTTATGTTTATAAAAAAAGCTACTTGAGAAATCAATTAAATATCCAAAATACGATTTCATCTCATGAGATGAAATCATGCCCAAACGACTCCTAAAAGAAGTTGAAATGAGAATTTAGATTGATCCCGAAATACCATATAATTGTGATGATGCATTTATTTTTCTTGTTATAACTATAAGCATGATAAAATGTCTCTAATACATAGAGATATTGAGATTAGGTCAATTGCATGCTACAAATGAATTCTGACATGAATGTGTTTATCTTAACAAATATTGTCAAGTGTTTTAGACATACAGGACGATATATATATATCATATATATCGGCATATAAGAGTTCGATCGATCCATTTGTTATCTATTTCCAAGAAGGATTATTGTCATATCATGTTATTTTACATGACAATCAAATCATACAAAGATAATAGCAATTTACAAAGCAAGTCAAGAATGTACTTGGCGTGATTGCAACAATATTATATGGCGGTGATGCAATTCTATCTAAAGAATGAAGATGCAGATGATCAAACGTTCGTCAAATGATCATTTGACAGATCTGATCACAAATGCTCTGCCAACCTCAAGATATGATAAGTTGGAGTACATCATCTTCACATCGGAGTATATCATCTTCAAGAATTATGTGATGCTTTAATCAGGGGAGTAAAATACGCGTTGTACTCTTTTTTTTCTTAACTGAGGTTTTGTCCCATTTGAATTTTCCTGATAAAGTTTTTAACGAGACAGCTAGCCATGCGTATTACTAGATACGTGCACTCTTTTTTCCCGGCTGGTAATTTTTTCCCCTTCGGTTTTTCTGTAAGAAAGTTTAACGACATTATCTATTAATGAACATCCAGGGGGAGTGTTATAAATACACTATTATGTCCATTCAAATACACGATTTTCTGTATAAGCTTGCAACTGGATAAACTTGCAATCAAGTAGGAAGCTTGCAAGTAGGCTAAATCCGGGGAAGGTTCTGGCACGACTCACGAAAAGACTTGCGTGATTTTATCGTACTTGCAATCCAGCCGGGTAGGCTTGCGAGTAGGCAAGAAATTTCACAGTAGTTGCGGAAGTAAATTTCAAGAGCGGCCCTTCGAAAAGCCTCGCAAGAGCTTCGAAAAGCCTTGCAGCCAGCCTTCTGAAAGCCTCGCAATTAGTTTGAAAAGCCTCATATTCTTTTCAGAAAAGCCTCGCATTCTTTTTTTTTTATATATAAATAAGAAGTCAATTCAGTTCATTTGTACACATCAATTGAAAGAGTAATAAAATCTTTCTCTCTTTCCCAATCTCTTTGACTATATTTTTTTTTATTATCGTGTACTTTTAATATTATTTTATAATAAATTCCTACCAAAGGACAAGCATTATGGAGAAAACGCGAGATAGGTACACTAATATAATTAATTTAGCAACATGCTTAGGAAACAAATAGAATATTTTTCATCTGTCTTCTGGAATTTACATAATTAGTTGCAAGTTGCGTTAAAGTAATACCGACCAAGAGCAAGTTGCAAGAGAAAATTATAAAACATTTTATCTATAGGAGAAGAAAAATAAAAAAGCCAACTTTGAAAGAAAACAACGTTGTCTGTCAAGCTGTTGGTGATGGATCTGAGTGACTAAACTATGCTGGTGAAAATTATACTATTTGTCTAATCGACCCACTTGGATTGCTCATGTGATGGAGCCACTAACGAAAACAACTTTTTATTTTGTGGTTTCTATTCATTGAATCAAAGTCCTTGTCCCTTATCATTTCTTTTCTTGTACTACAACTTAGTAGGCGTTTGGCCATAGATATCAAAAATAAATTCACTTTTGAAAAAAAATTTTGTTGGTTTGATTTGATGAGTTTTTGAAATTGTAATTTTTGGTGAAATGTTGTGAATTTTTGGTATTCTGGAATTTTGAGTTATATTGAATATTTGTAAACGCCCAAAAGTCCAAAAGTGAAAAAAGCGAAAAAAAATTCCGGAAAAAAGTGAATAATTTTTATGGCCAAACGATACCTAATACAAAGTTAAAAAAAAAAAAAAAGCATCATTCATGCTACTTTATTGTCAATTCTCTAATACAATCAACATTCCCGTAACTTTCGACCTTTCAACAATTGTTTATATTCCAATGCCAATGTGGAAAAAAAAAATTAACAAAAGATGCGGTTTTGTCAAACAATTTTTTTTGGAAGTATATATGAAATTAAATGGACAGAGTCTCATATATTTCCTACTCTTAGAAGTTAGAACTAGAATAAGATTATATGCATTAGCAACATTGACATTATTATTATTATCCCGTGACTTTTATTTGTTATGGTTGAATTGGCTAAAAGATTCGCTCTTAATTTGGTTTATGGAAAACAATCTACAATGTGTCCCACTCAAATTTGATTTGGAAGAAATGGTAGTTTAAATGTTGGAAGAATTATTTTTGTAATATTTTCAATAATAGAATAGTATTAACGACAAAATTTAAGTACAGTATATCTTTAAAAAAAAAAAAAAACAGCAGTGAACAAGTAAATTGATCATTTGAACATGAAAATGTGCTTTCACAAGTGAATTTCATCAAGCACCACCAAACACTTGTAAATGATAATCCAATAGTATTTGTAACTCTTGTTTATAATGAAATTAAATGAAACAGAACTAAAACTTCCTTAATTATTTACCCCCCTAAACAACTTAACTGATAATTATTTACCCCCCTTAGCGGCTCCGGACCTAGTTCGAGTGTATTACAGCCATTGCCACATCATGCCGAGTCATTTAGTCAAAATTACCAACTCTTCATTTTTTATTTTTCTTTTATTATTTTTTCTCTTTCTTCTACTTTCTCCTCATTCTTTGTTATGTGATTTCTTCATTATTGAAGAACACCACCACCACCATATCAAGTCGAAGCTCTTACATCACGAACTTTATGAAACAAGAAATTGAAGTCAAGCCTTCATATACACACAATTTCATTAGGATATCCAAGTACATTAATCGTCTTCTTTAGCAATGCCATAAACGGTAAATTTGTAAATACAACTATTTGCGGTGAAAGCACGTTTCATTGTACCTTCTATACATTTGTTCTTTGGAAATGTTGGAAGTAGATTCATTTCTCCTCCACCAATGAGCTAATCTAATAAATAATTAACTTTTGAAGGAGCCCAAACAATAAGCATTCAAGGATATCTCGGCTAACTCCTGCATTTTCATATTTTCTTTTGTTATTTCTCTATCGGTGATCTTTCCTTTCCAAAATACTCAATCCTTGAAGAAAATCACCACACGGATCAATGTATTATCTAATACTAATTACAATAAAGAATATAAAAACGATGAGAACAGACAGCATAACTAAACATAACTAAAATTGATAGTTAAACACAACATTTGCATAACTAAACATAACTGAAAGTCCGCCCCATCCGTGTGGGATCACTTTTAGTGTTTATTTTTTCCTCCCACGCGCTTTTAAAGTAAATTTCATCAAGAGGGGTAAATAATTATCATTAAGTTGTTTTAGGGGGGTAAATAATTGTTAAGTTTAGTTGCTAAATAGTTTCTTTATTTGTAATGATGTCTTTTCTCTTTGTAATAGGTGTGAGTTAAATTCTTATTATTTATTTTTCTTATGACAATGTAATAAAGCACTGCCACATAAAAATGAAAAGAATTCATCGGTTTCATTCTATATTACATTTTTATTTTTAATTTATCGTGAAAGAATGACATTTACTATACTTGATTTTTTTTTTTAAATTTAATTAAAAAAATTATTTCACCTTTCATGAAATATAGCAACACTATCATGTTATATATAAAATCAGATAATTTAAATATATGCTATTAAAATGTCAAAAGTTCTTACATGCCTAATTTTTTTTTTTTTTTGTTTAACATCTGAACTTAGCTAAACATTGCTGTATAAAATAAAACGAGGTTGAGTAAAACTTCATCAATCTGTCCCACCTCATGGTATAAAATTGCAGGAGCTCCAATAAAGGCAAATGAAAGAAGAGACGAAAAGTTTGCCGATATTAACTAAGCCAGAGTAGAGTGAAGAAAATACAAGATTGCCAAAATTGATACGTGTCGATAATTATAGGCAAGTATGACAGTGATACACGTCAAGGAGTTGTTCCCCATAAATCAGTTGGAAGAGAAGCCAAGTCAGTCGCAAAAAAGTTAGCCCATAGGTCAATCCATTACGCCACGTGTCAACCAACTATCTCCACGTTAAGAAAACAGCTAAGTATTTGCCGTTTACCCCTAAGACTGTGAGTGTGAGTGTGACCACAGAGGGAAAAAAGCTCTAGATGTAGACCGTCACGGCATTTACACGACCCGAGATTTTCTCCTCCACGTGGTATTAATATCCATATCCTATTTCTCAATAACCGACACGTGTCTGTCTCCTCGGGTTAATCCTCAGGGGTAGTTTGCAAGCTGGTTAGAGGTGCGATATGAGGTATTAAATTCTATATAAATAATATTCTCCCCTCCCAATTTATACTCGCCTTGTTTCAATTTATGTGAACCCTATATTTCTTTTATTTCAATTTATATGAACTTATTTTCTTTTTAGTTTGTGCCAAAATGAATGACTTCTTTTCTAATTTGGAAATAAATTCACTTTATGAAATGATTTACATCCACACAAATATTCAAGACTTATTTGAACCACAAATTTCAAAAGTCTTCACTCTTTCTTAAATGTCGTGCCCACTCAAATGGGTTCACATAAATTAAAATGGAGGGAGCTTTTTTTTTTAATCAGTAAAAAGAAAATAACATTTTTCTATATTTAGTAACAATTTAATTTCACATTAACTTTTTTTATCTTTAATGAAATTATTTCTCGAGAATAGAAAAATAAAGTTTTATGGTTTAGTTTAGACCACGAGTCTTAAAAGTTTTCTTTTATAAACCTCGTATTAAGTCAAACTCCCACATATAAAATGGCACAGAGTGAGTGTCGTGTTAGGTTACCTAACTTAGGTAGCTAGTTAGGAGGTAAGTTATTGATATACTATAAAATTTATAAGATGTTTGATTTTTAATTTAGAAACCTGTATAACCTATATATTATTTCATTTTGAATAAAAGATAAAATAACTAATACGTGAATAATGAACGTTCTACAGTCAGACCTCTTTATAACGCCACCCGCATATAACAACATCTATCTATAACAATCATATTTTTTGGGAACCCATTTTTTATGTTATATTTTACTTTTTTATAAAAGCATTTCGCCCTATAACAACAACAGCCAACTTTATAACGTCTTAACAGCCCTTTGTAAAAGTATCCCCTCATATAAAAGCCATCTTCTTTTTTTGGTAACATAATAATTAACTATCTTTAAAAAAATAAAATAACTATGATTATCAATAATAAGCGTAAAGATTTTGACTAAATATTTGATCATTTAATACACCATTTATGACAAAAAATCATAATTTTCCTTTGTTATACAAAGTGTGATTAAGCTTAGACTTTGATAAATAAAAATAAAAATTAGATTTTATGTATCTTTTTTGCCTATAACAACAAAGTATTATTTAAATGTTAATGCTGTTATAGGTGTATAATAACTATTCTGTATAATAGCTGAAAAATTTAAGACCCAATAATACTGTTATAGAGAAATTTGATTGTATAACTAATTTAGACATAAAATAATATAAAAAATCCTCTTATAACTAATTTATACTGTATATCTGCATAATTCTAATTAACTACGGATCGACCCCTTATTCCTGTTGCAGTAAATGAAGGGACACACCTTAAGCAGATGGATAACCGACACGTGTCCGTCTCCTCGATTACCCTGTATTCCTGTTAGCAGTTAATGAAGAGACACCGCAAGGGATGGTGGCGATGCATGTTGGTGTTGTCCCTTTAAACCAGGTTGTCTTAACCACGTGGGTAAAGAGGACTCTTCGTGCCTACCACGTGTCGATTTCTCGTGAGTTTACGTTTCATTTTTTAAGGGTCTTTTCGTCACTTCATATTAAAACAGCCAATTAATAATACTTAATAGCAATATCAAAGTCGTGGTTTCATCAAGTTGTTTCTCTTTCTTTGTTTTTCTATATTTCTTGTGGGTTCTGGTCCCATATATGTCTCAAAAGTGTACTCTTTTGCTGGTGAATTTTGTTGGAACTCAGACAACTGCATTCTCTTACGTTTACACAACTCTCGGTTTAATTTCTTCGTTATATAAATATATATATAAAAGTTGTTCAAAGTTTCAGAATTTTGCTTGTTCTTTGTTGTTAAAACTCTTTATACAAGTTTCCCATTTAGGCTATCGGAGATTTGGTAATTTTTGCTGTTTTTCTCTTGGTTAAATGGCTCAAGCTGAGGAAATTAGAGGAAAGAGGTGTATTTCAATGCATACGAATGTTTTTCCAAGAGATCTGTTGAATGATAAATTCATGACCGGAAAAAACATACAAGAAACTCCCAATGAGGATGAAAATGATATAGAGCTGAGTTTGGATCTCTCATTAAACGGCCATTTTGGTGTAGACCCACAAAGGGCTAATAAACTCAAACGTTCTTCATCAATTACAAACTGTGTGTATACCGGTGGTGATGACAGTAATAATGGTCATTTGTTACCTGGTTCTTCATATACTCCTATAGCGAGGACGTGTTCATTACCTGTTGAAGCCGAGGAAGAGTGTAGAAAAAGGAAGGAGATGCAATCTCTAAGGCGTTTGGAAGCTAAAAGAAAGAGAATGGAAAAATTGCAGAATGTTAGAGTGGTTAAAGAAAAGGTTGATTTGGACCTGCGTCTTGAAGAAAATGTTCAGGTCGTTGGGGGAAATAATAATAATAATGAGGGTAATAATGGGAATTCAGTGCCGTTGTCACAAGGGTCTATGGGTTCTCATGGGAGTGGTTCTTCAGGAGTTTCTGATTTTGGGACTCAACCCATTCAAGGTATACTAAATTTTCTCTTCCCTTTTTTAATTTTCTTTATTCCGAAATAAATACTGTTCCTTTTTGGGCTTGCACGTTTTAATATATCTGAAGATAAAATTCTTGAGTTTATTAGGTTTTATTTGCCGATTATGTTAAGTGGTTGCCCTGAATTTGCCATTAGATATTTAGTTGGTGCTGGTTTGACTAGTGGAATTCTTTTGAGTAGATGCTTTTCATAAGCATGTTGTTAACAATGCTGATCAATTTTTAATACTAAGCTTAAGGCGGTGGTAGAGGAGGATTAATGGTGTCTTGGACCACTAGCACGTGGCTCCTTGAAGCTATTTACCAACTGAAAGGATGAATATTTTAGGTTTTTTGAGTTGAACGATCTTAGACCCAGTGAAGCAATTAGGCATTCTAATGCAGCATTTCATGATTCGATGTGACTAAGTAAACGTTACGCCCCTTAGCATCGAGTTATGACGTAAAAGAGTGTCATTACAGCCTGGTTGATAACTGAATCTTCCTACCGGAGAGTTCATAGGTATTCAGTAGAGCGGATGCTCATTATTAGCTCCAAAATAATGTGCAAAATGACAAGAGTATTGATTGTATTATACCATTTTTAAGCTAGGGTTCTTGGATCCGGAAATCCGGTAGACATGGACATATGCATATTTGGTCTTGTAGTCCAAGATGAAAGGTTATGAGAAGAAATAAACTAAGGTTAAGATAACTCTTTATTACTCTTCATCCGGGAGCTTGTATATATTTTCAAGAAGAATCGTTTTCTTTTATATCTGGTGTTTGCGCTGGGCGACGTGTGCTGAGAATGATTGTCCGACAACTGGCTTGTTTGGAATATTTTGTGTGGGAAGCAACAGAATCTCCGTAATTTGGATTTTCTATTTTAGAAGAAGTGAGAATGACAGATGGTTACTTGCCAAAGGATTAAGACAACCCCCCTGTACCCGGAGTCATTTGGAACTTTCCTGTCATTTGTCGTTTCGAATTCACTGTCTGTCGTTGATGTTGCTGGTGTTTGTGGGATTAACTGTCTGTTGTTGTCGTTGATGTTACTTGCCAAAGGATTAAGACAAACTCCCTGTGTTCGGTATCAGTTAGTAACTTTCCTGTCGTCTGTCGTTTACGTCGTCTGTCGTTTACCTCGTTTGTCGTTTATCTGAATTCAATGTCTTGTCATTAATGTTGCTGGTTTCGTGGAATTCGCTGCAGCTTTCCCTTGTTTCACCTCCTAATATGTAATATTCCTTAACCTGATCCGACTTGCTGATTTGGTCAGAGAGTATTTTGATACATGGCCAGTTACTGTTGATACTAGGCTATAGAGATGGACAGATGGTTACTTGCGAAAAGATTAAGACAACTCCCTGTGTCCAGAGTCCATTAGGAACTTTCCTGTCGTCTGTCGTTTACCTGAATTCACTGTCTTGTCACTAATGTTGCTGGTGTTCGTGGAATTCGCTGCAGTTTCCCTTGTTCCTCCTAATATGTATTCCTTGACTGATCCGACATGCTGATTTGGCAGAGTATTTTGATTTGATACGTGACCGGAGTCCATTAGGAACTTTCCTGTCGTTTACCTGAATACACTGTCTGGCATTAATGTTGTTGGTTTTCGTAGAATTTGCTGCAGCATTCCCTTTTTTCACCTCCTAATATGTAAATATTCCTTGAACTGATCCTACATGCTGATTTGGCCAAGAGTATTTTGATACGTGGCCGTAGTCCATTAGGAACTCTCCTTTCGTTTCCCGGTGAATTCATTGTCTGTCATTAATGTTGCTGGTGTTCGTGGAATTCGCTGCAGCTTTCGTTGTTGCACCTCCTAATATGTATATTCCTTGAACTGTTCCGATATGCTGATTTGGTCAAGAGTCTTTTGATACGTGGCCAGTCACTGTTACTTGGCAATAGAGTTAATTTTATCAAATGGTTACTCACGTTAAAAAAACTATGGAGTTTGTATCAATAAGGTCACTTAGCTTGTGAAGTATATCGTAGAAAATCACTATTGCCAGATTGTGAACTAAGATATGCCGAAAATCTCTGTTGACGTTTTAAATTCTAATATATACTCGATGTGGGACCCAAGTAGTTGCCGTGCAATAATTTTTTTGTATAAAAAACAAACGAGTGATACTGTTGAAACCGGTGTCAACTCCATTTATAGCTTTTCAACTTAATTGAAATTTGTCATTACAGTTAAAGGTAATAACTAACGTGATTGCCATAAGTAAATTACTCCGTTGGGTTTTGTATTAAAAAAATGCCTACATGGGCCATGGCTACTAGTTGGGTTGCACTTGGAATATAAATTAGTTTAAAATGCCAACTAGAATCTCCTGTGAATCTTAGTTCACAATCCGACAATAGTGATTTTCTTAGGTATAACGCGTAATTAAGTAACTTTATTGATATGAAACAGAGCAAAGTGATTTTACTCTATAATTTCCTTAGACTTGAATGACATAATTTCCTTAGACTTGAATGACCATTTGAGAAATTTACTCCTTGGCTATATTAATTGTTACAGTAGTAGGTTGAGTGTTGGGATGATAAAATGTCGTTTGAGAGGAGTTTTATTTCCTATATTTTGGTAGAATTTTATCTCTTCTTCAACACTATAGGTTGCAATTAAAAACAGCAACCACTTGCAGGGAAGTTATATATGTCCTTATATGCCCTTTGGAAGGAGCTGTACCATCTAGGTTCTAGTAGGAATTTGATCCCTCCTTCGAGACTCTGTGTTCCAACTTAAAAGTGGCAATCAATTTATGGTGGTGAACGTGCTTTGCTCCGGAAGCTTTTAGCACGATGTTCTCCGTGGGATCTCTCATGACGTGCTTTGCTCCGGAAGCTTTTAGCACGATGTCCTCCGTGGGATCTCTCTATCATGATGTTTTTAGCATTGTTAAGAATTGAAGTAAGCTTTGATTTCCATATCAAGTCATCTGTTTTTGCAGGTGGTTGATGTATTGTCTTCACCTGTCTCTCTGCTAATAAATTCTGAAAGGAAAGAACTGACCTGGTTTTCCATCTTAACTATTGCATGGCCAGGTGAGCGTACTGGGGCAAATACTCCGACTAGCATCAAGCCCTCAGAGCAAGAGCATGAAAGGAAACAGGTAGATAGACCACCTGAAACCACAACTGAAAAATCACCTAGCACATGTGACAGAAGCGCTAGCAAGGAAGCAAAAGAAATGTTAAAAAATTTCATGCTCGACATGCCTTGTGTTTCCACAAAGGGCGACGGGCCAAATGGTAGGAAGATTGAAGGATTTTTATACCGATATAAGAAGGGAGAGGAACTGAAAATAGTATGTGTTTGTCATGGTAACTTTCTCTCCCCAGCTGAGTTTGTGAAGCACGGTGGTGGTGGTGATGTTGCCAACCCGTTGAAGCATATCGTTATCAATCCTTCACCTCTGTTGAGATGATGCCAGCGGAATTCTAGATGGCGTTAAATAAAAAAAGGGTAAAGCTTCAAGAGTTCAGCTTTAGTATCGTCGTTTATCTTCTTTTGTAACTTGGACTAAAGTTTTTTTATTTTCCGGTAGATAGTATAACAACTTGGACTAAGGTTCCTTTGTTTTTCGGTAGATAGTATAGTTTTTCGCTGGATGTTGAGTAATCAATTGGCAAGTTTATCATCTTTCTGCAAAAAAATCAAGAATTTCCTTTGGTAAATTTGTTACTTTTGAAATTCGTATTTTACGTGTGCGGACAACGGTGCAGTAAGTTGGTTCTGCTCTCAGTGGAATCAATGCCATGGATTCCAACATGTGCTCTTGCGGAGTTAATAGCAGGAAGACTCCAGAGTCTGACAAGCTTGCCCGGACTCTGCTCTAAATTGGTGCAGCTTCATGGCGTTTAGTCAAATTAACCTGAAATTTTCATAGTGCTTTTTCTTTCACTTCTGGAAGTGAAATCAATGTACTTCCAACTACTCTTTTTAAATTTTAAGTTAAGCATATTCTTTTCGACCTTGATGGTTGTTTTAAAACAAACTGATCTTTCAAATGGATAAACAAATTAGTAGGGGCGAGAGTGAGGTTGGAGACTTGTCCCAAGAAGGTGTAAACACTAACCAAGTAAACTTTGTTCTGTTGCTAAGTGGGAGAATACATGCGATTTTCCTTTCCTAGCTAAATCAGAGGACTCGTGCCCAAGGCGTTCGAATCTTGAATTTTTTGTGTTGATTATGTTTTATTTAGTGGGCTTTAAGATGGGCGAATCTGTTTTAGTTGAGAAAAAAGATTAGGCTTTGTTCTTCCATATCTTGTTCAACTCTGCATAAGTTATGGATTGTGGCTACTGGCTACCGTTGAACGGTGAGCGCTCTTTGTTCCATTATTTCTTCAAGTGTGTTCGATTATGTAAAAGAGTGCTCTTTGTTCCATTATTTCTTCAAGTGTGTTCGATTATGTAAAAGAGTAATGTAAAATGTGTCAATGGCTAAGTGATCATGTAACCAGCTTTTGGCCCATGACTGGATGCATGAATCTCATTAATTTATTCTGATCTACAAGTCTTATATAGGATCTTTGACATTTGTGAACTTTGACCAGCGAAAGATTTTCGCAAAGTCGAATTTCGACAAGGTGTTGGAACGTAACGCTACTTTTCAATCAAAGATTTTAGCCAGATTTCGGTATTAGAGTGGTATTATCCTTAGCGTGATTGTGTTTGGGAAGTGGATAATATGCCTAATTACGTTTGTGTTTTTGTATTTTTGTATTTTTGTATTTTTGTTTCACCATCTTCGAGAATGTAGGAAAATGGTATCCGTCCCTTCTACGTCGGAATGTATGATTTTCTTCTTTCGGCCTGAACACGGTAAAGTACAGGATGCATCATTTTTTCATTGGCTTCTTTTTACTCATTTACAGTAATGCGGTAGGTGTACTGACTAGAGTATTAAAGTAGCTGGCTAATAAATATCTATGCTAACTGTTCAAACCTGAAATGAATGATACCAGGAAAAAAAGCTAAAAATTAAATAGAGCTACTGGAAAGTGAAAGAAATAGGGAATTAGAAACAAAAAGATGGAGCTCAATTTGCTTCTGTTTTTCTTAAAAAGCAGGCTCTTTAGCCCGAGATAAAAAATTAAAATGAACAAATCGTTTCTTAACCGATTGGAACGTATTCGTGCATGAACATTTCTTACTCTTAGCGTATCGGCGGCCTAAATCTAATTGTCATAAGTCTAATTGTCACGCTAAGTGTTGGATTAATGTAAGACATAAACTTTTTCCAAACATCGTGGAAACACTTCAAAAACTATATGATACTTTCATTTTGTAGGGGTGGTACTTAAGATGCATAGTTGAAAGGGAACAAACAACAGAGATTAAGAAATGAAAGATGCCATATGATAGATTTAGCCTCGAAAAGATTCATGTGTAAAGAAAAATGTGGATCTAATAAAAATTACCGAAAGTCGATATTCTTAACTGTTTGCTCGTGATGATTGCTTATGATAGGACGTGTGGGCTTTATGTTCACATGTGTCCTTTTCGCGATCTGATCAAAAGCACAAAATTGGTGTTTGCCCAAGCTTGTGGACTACAAATCTTGCAAACAATTGAAATCGACATCAGAGCTACCTTATCTATGATTTTTTCCGACAGTGATAAATGTTGTACACAGGCCGCAGGGTTTATACGCATCCCCTTGTGTGTTTACCCTTTTTGAATTGTTTTAGTAGATGAATTACCTGAGAGAAAGTGTATAGACATTACACTGATTTTGCATCTAGTGCTACGAAACATGTAGTAGTAGCTGTTACACTAAAAGGATTAATTATGTATGCATCGTCACACTAAACATTTAAGATATACTAGGCATCTATAAATTATTAATGGATACAGTTTAATAGTGGTTCATGAAACAGAGTGATATTTGGTATTCAAATTATTCTGGGGAAGGTGTTAGATTCTTCGTAATCCACGTACGTATGTGGTTCGATTTGGATTCGATTTAGTTACATGAGGGATGTACAAAAAAGCGTTTGACCATTAATTACAAAGAATATTAGAGAATATGAATAAAAGAACGATTAACATGAATATTTTTATGCAATAAAAATGTTAAGATTTGTGCATATATATATATATATATAGACGTCATAAAATAAAAATGAAAATAAAAATAAAAATGTGGAAAATGATATGTTTGTGAACAAATGTGTAAAGGATACACATTAATTACTAAAATTAAAAGAGACCCAATTCTTAAAGAGACGAAAGAATTTTACTTTATGATTAACAAAGTATGCAGAGAAACAGCTTGGTTAAAATGAAAAAAAAAAAAAAGAATAATTTTGACATATATATAATTAACAAAAGGATGAAGTAAAAGCATAATTTTTTTTTAAAACAATTATTTTCCAATGAATAGTAACTTTTGTTTAAAAGAATTCTTTCGATGAATATGAAAGTATTTTTGTAGATGGATGAATGAATATAATGGTTTTGCTTTTGAATGAAAGAACGAGATCAAAGAATGTATATGGTATCTAATTGATCAAAAATTATCTATAACTTAATTAGCTCAAATGTATAACAGGGAGTAAATGTACGAAGAGTATAACCTACACATGAAATTTACTACGTCCAATTATATTCAACTTAAAGTGAGTTAACTTATTTAATTAGCTAACATTTTACACTTAATTAACTAACTAATTATGAGATCACATTCTAAAGTTTAAATATCGAGGTAAACTATCCTATTATTTACTAAAGTGTGCTAAGTAATTAAATCAAAACTCTAGCTAAACGTGGCAACTATAAAAATATCACCGACGACAAGTGAATAAATAATATCCACCCGACACCCCAAAAGTAAAGTTTTTTTACTATGTTTTAGGCTTTCTACAATTTTAAGAACGTAAAAGTGAGCACAAATAGAGAATCCGAGAAGATCTTTGAGCTTCTTTCAAGCGTATTCTTCGGGAAGTAACTTCGGATACCTGCATAAGACTTAGGAAAAATATTAGTAGTGGATAAATATTTATCAAAAACGAATTATGAAATGATAATAAATATATGTTGCAATTAAAAATAAAAATCCGTCTTATGTGCAGGGAAGGCCTCAAAAATCGACGGAAATTTCTTCATCGCTGTAAGATTTTTTTTACCG